>NC_092775.1:48618280-48918280 GCF_047496795.1 Chiloscyllium punctatum
AAAATGGCGGTGAATGTTTATTCTACATCTGTAACCAGTGAGAACCTAAGTCGGCATGAGATGTTGGCATGGATTAATGATTCCCTTCAGTTGGCCTACTCCAAGATTGAACAGTTGTGCTCAGGTAATTGTTATATAACTATAATGAAATTGTAGGTATGTTATCGATTGTATGGGCTGTGAAAGGGTGGGGTGATGTGTGTGTGTGTATTTGAAACTTAGGGTATGAGCAAAGTTCTCTGTAATTACAGTGATCCCTATTTTCCCTACCCTCGCGCATCAAGATGCTCACCAAACATCCTAAATATATCTCTTCTCATTTGCAAGCATTTGGCCCATGTACCTCTAACCCGTTTCTATTCATCTACTCATCCAGTTGCCTTTTAAATTTTGTAATTGTACCAGCCTCCTCCACTTCCTTTGGCAGCTCATTCCATGCAAGCACCACCCCCTGCATTTAAACATTGTTCCTTAGTTCCTTTTTAAGTCTTTCCACTCTCAATTTAAACCTTTGCCCTCTCGTTTTGTGCTCCCTCATCTCAGGGAAAAGACCTTGTCTGTTTACCCTATCCACGCCCCTCATGATTTTATAAATCTCTGTAATATCACTCTTCCACTTCTGATGTTCCAGGGAATGTAACCCCAGCCTATTCAGCCTCTCCCTATAGCTCAACCCTCCAACCCTGGCAACATCCTTGTAAATCTTTTCTGATCCCTTTCAAGTTTCACAACATCTTTCAGATAGCAAAAAGACCAGAATTGAGCGCAATATTTCAACAGTAGCCTAACCAATGTCTGTACAGCCACAATTACTGGCGGCACGGTGGCACAGTGGTTAGCACTGCTGCCTCACAGCACCAGAGACCCGGGTTCAATTCCCGCCTCAGGCAACTGACTGTGGAGTTTGCACGTTCTCCCCGTGTTTGCGTGGGTTTCCTCCGGGTGCTCCGGTTTCCTCCCACAGTCCAAAGATGTGCAGGTCAGGTGAATTGGCCATGCTAAATTGCCCGTAGTGTTAGGTGAAGGGGTAAATGCAGGGGTATGGGTGGGTTGCGCTTCGGCGGGGCGGTGTGGACTTGTTGGGCCGAAGGGCCTGTTTCCACACTGTAAGTAATCTAATCTAATCTAATTTAATATGACTCCCAACTCCTGTCTCCATGCTCTGACTAATAAAGGACAGCGTACCAAATTCAGCTTTCATACCCTGTCTACCTGCAACTACACTTTCAAGGAGCTATGAACCTGCACTCCAAGGTCTTTTGTTCAGCAATGCTCGGCAAGACCTTTCGATTAAGTGTATATAAGTCCTGCTCTGCTTCCTATCAGAAAGATGTTGTGAAACTTGAAAGGGTTCAGAAGAGATTTCCAAGGATGTTGCCAGGGTTGGAGGGTTGAGCTATAGGGAGAGGCTGAATAGGCTGGGGCAACACCTCACATTCATCTATATTAAACGTCATCTGCCAATCCTTGGCCCAGTGGCCCACCTGATCAAGGTGCCGTTGTACTCTGAGGTAATCTTCTTCCGCTACACCTCCAATTTTGATGTCACCTGCACATTTACTAACCATACCTCCTATGTCCGCATCTAAATCATTAATATAAGTGAAGTGGACACAACACCGATCCTTGTGTCACAGGCCTCCAGTCTGAAAAACAACCCTCTGCCATATCTTCCAGCCAGTTCTGCATCCAAGTGTCTAGTTCTCCTGTATTCCATGTGATCAAACCTTGCTAACCAGTCTACCATTAAGAGCCTTGTCGAACGCCTTACTGCAGTCCATGTAGATCATGCCACTGCTCTGCCCTCATCAATCCTCTTTGTTACTTCTTCAAAAAACTCAAATCATTAGTCAGACATGATTTCCCATGCATAACGCCATGTTGACTATTCCTAATCCGTCTTTGCCCTTCCAAATAAAGGTCCTTCCAGATTCCCTCCAACTCGTCCATCACCGATATCCGGCTCACTGGTCTGTAGTTCCATGGCTTTTCCTCAGCACCTTTCCTAAATGGTGGCACCACATTAGCCAACCTCCAATCTTCCAGCCCCTCACCTATGGCTATAAGCAAGGTGCCCAGCAATCACTTTTCTAGCTTCCCGCAGAGTTCTAGCGTACACCTGATCAGGTCATTGGGACTTATTCACCATTGTGTTTTAAGATGTCCAGCATCAGATGTCTGTAATATGGACATTTTTCAAAACGTCGTGTTCCCCACATTACCTTCTGTATGCTTCTTCACAGTTAATACTGATCATAATACTTGTTTAGTATCTTTCCCATTTCCTGCAGTTCCACATATAGGCAGTCTTGCTGATCTTTGAAGGGCTCTAAACTTCCCTAGTTACCCTTAAGGAGAATACAAAGGTATTCTACAAATACATTCACTCTATTTGCCCAAGCTATCTTGTGTCTCCTTTTTGCCCTCTTGATTTCCCTCTTCAGTCTACTCCTCCTGCTTTTATACATTTCTAAGCATTCACTCAATCTCTGCTGTCTTTACTTGGCACATGCTTCCTCCTTCTTCTTCTTCTTGACCAAAACCTCAATTTCTCTAGTCATCCAGCATTCTCAACATCTACCAGCCTTGTCCTTCACCCTAAAGGAACATGCTGTCTCTAGACACTCATTCTCTCACTTTTGAAGGTTTCCCCTTTTCCAGATGCCCCCTTTTCCAGATGCCCCTTTTACCTGTGATCATCTGCACCTAATCAACTCTTGAATGTTCTTGCCTAATACCATCAAAGTTGACCTTCCTCCAATTTAGAACTTTAACTTTTACAACTAGTCTTTCCTTTTCCATTGCGCTCTTAGAACTAATAGAATTATGGTCACTTGCCCCAAAGTACTCCTCAAGTGAGCTCAGTCAGCTGCCCTGCCTTATTTCCCAAGAGTAGGTGAACTTTTGCACCTTCTGTAGTAGTACATCCACATATCAAGTCAGAAATGTTTCTTGTACACACTTAAATTCCTCTCCATCTAAACCCTTAACACTATGGCAGTCCCAGTCTATGTTTAGAAAGTTAAAATTCTGTCCATAACACCCCTGTTATTCTTACAGATAACATCTCCTTATAAGTTTGTTTCTCAATTTCCTGCTGACTACTAGGGGAGTCTATCGTACCATTCTAATAAGGTGATCGTCCTTTTCTTATTTCTCAGTTCCACCCAAATAACTGCCTGGACATATTCCCAGTCCTCACATTCTCTCATATTCCTAGGAATATCCTCCCTAAGTATCTTTCGCCATAATGTTATCCCTTACCAAAAACGCCACTGCCCTTCCTTTCTTGGCCCTGTTTTGATCCTTCCGATAGCATCTATACCCTAGACCATTAACTTCCCAGCCCTGTTCATCCCTGAGCCACACCTCTGTAATTGTTGTGGTATTCCAGTCCCATGTTCCTAACCATGCCTTGAGTTTGTCTGCTTTACCTGTTAGGTAAAGTATGCAGTTAAATTTATCAGTCTGCTTTGTCCTCTACTTTGTTCCTGCCTGCCTTGTTTGGCTTACTCCTTTTCCCAACTGTACCAGTCTGTCTGATCTCTTACTATCTCCCTGGATTCCACCCACCTCCTGTATTAGTTTGTGCACTGCTCATGGCAGTGGGACTAATCCAGATATTACTACCTTTTGAGGGCGTCCTTTTTAAATTCCTGCCTAACTTCCTATGTTCTCTTATCAGAATCTTGTACTTTTCTCTTCCTATGTCATTGGTTCCAGTATGTACAATGACCTCCTGCTGGTACCTCTCCCCTTTTGAGAATATTCATCACCCTCTCCAAGAGATCTTTGATCCTGGCTCTAGTAGGCAATACACCATTCTGATGTCTCGCTGTTGGCCGCAGAATCATCTGCCTGTGCCTCTAACTAGAGAGTTTCCTATTACAATTGATTGCTTGGAACCTGGTGTACCGATTGTGATAGTGGGGCCAGTCTCGGTTCCAGAGACTTGTCTGTCAGTGATACATTCCCCTGAGACTCCCCTACATTTTTGAAAACAGCATACTATTTTGAGACTGGGATGACCACAGGAGACTCCTCCACAATCTATCTCCCTGTCCTACTTTTTTTGGTGGTCACCCATCTACCTGACTGTATCTTTGGTTTATCTCCCTCTCTGCAACTGCTATCCATTACCGCAGCTCCTGTAAATTCCTCATTGCCTATAACTGCCACTCCAACTAATCCTTACAATCAGATAGGATTCGCAACCAAACATATTTCCTACAGACATAATCATCAGTAACATGGAATCTCTCCCTAATCTCCCACATCCAAAATGAATGTGCATGTCACTCCAAAGGCTATCTTTGCACCTTAACAATCTATAGACCTAGAAAATAGCACAGTCTTACTGCACTAAAAATACTGCTCCAAGCCAGCTTAGTACCTACATTTTTGTATTTTTAATTTTTTTAGATTAGATTACTTATGTGGAAACAGACTCTTCAGCCCAACAAGTCCACACCAACCCACCGAAGCGCACCCACCCAGACCCCTACATTTACCCCTGCACCTAACACTACGGGCAATTTAGCATGGCCAATTCACCTAACCTGCACATTTTTGGACTGTGGGAGGGAACCAGAGCACCCGGAGGAAACCCACGCAGACACTGGGAGAATGTGCAAACTCCACACAGTCGCCTGAGGTGGGAAATGAACCCAGGTCTCTGGCTCTGTGAGGCAGCAGTGCTAACCACTCAGCCACCGTGCCGCCCACAAAATCAAGACAGATCGCAATAACAATATATGATCAAAAAATTACTACTCTACTCACCATTTTAGATTTACAAAAGAAAAACAGTAAGGTTACATTTTGAGAAGATTTGTAGCTCAGATTGTGGTCCAGGTTATAAGTTTGCTTGTTGAGCTGGAAGATTTGTTCTCTGACATTTTGTCTCCATGCTAGGTAACATCAGTGAGTCTATGAAGTGCTGGTGTATTGTCCTACTTTCTGTTTGTGTGTCTTGTTCAGTTGTGGTGGTTGATGTCACTTGCAGTTCTTTTTCTGAGAAGTTGGTAAATGGGGTCTCAGGATATATTTAAACTGGCCACAACACACTGCAGCACCCAGGCACTGAGATACCAAAGAAAAACACCTAATACAAGGTATTCAAGAACAGTGGTACCCAATAAGCATAGTCTGCCAATTCTTACACAACAAACTAAACAAGAAGACACAACATGCCCAAACACTCTAGCCACACTCCCATACGTTAAACATATCTTGGATGATGACCAGACTACTCCAGCCCCTTGGCATCACGGTAGCCCAGAAACCGACCAACACACTGAAACAACACTCGACGAAAGTAAAGGACCCTCTACCAACAACCAGCAGAACGAATGTCATATACAAAGTACCCTGCAAAGGACTACAACAAACATGATATCGGACAGACTGGCAGGAAACTAACCATCAGAATGCAAGAGCACCAACTAGCCACCAAAAGATAAAACCAACAATCACTAGTATCCTGTCTCACAGACAACGAGAGACACCAATTCGATTGGGACAGAATAGACAATGGTTATTCCTAGAGGCTTTGGCATTCAAACCGCAACTCCATCAACAAACTTATCGATTTGGACCTCATTTACCAACCTCTCAGAAAAGGAACTGGAAGTGATGTCATCCACCACAACAAACCAAGGCACCCAGATAGAAAGCAGGACAATTCAGCAGTGCTTCAAATGGAGGATGACTGATTATGTTACCCAGCATGGTGACGAAATGTCTGAGAACAAATCTTCCAGCTCAACAAGCAAACTTAAAACCTGTAAGGTTACACTTTTAAAAGCTACTTAGCTGCTCTCCTACTGTGAGCTCCCACACATAGGTTTCTCCATGGTCAGCTGTGAATTTCTGTTTGTTTAGTTTTCTTAGAATGAATCTGATGTCCAGACATACTTGAAACCAGACAAAGAAGGCAGCAGCTGTGCAGGTTACTGCTGGGGCGGACAGCAGTGTAGGTTTCTTTCCCCTTCAACTATGATTCCATTGATTGTCTCTTCCTAAGTCCTCAATTACCATTCAACATCTGCTCCCTGCTTGAACATAAGGTATCTTCCAGACTTGAACCAGTTTGCCGGAAAGTGCCATTGTTCATAGCTAACATCTATCTGTTTAACATAATTCTTTTGGGTTGCTATGCCTGCAGGAATCCTTTTTGATCAAACCTTAGCCTCCAAGCCTGGCCTTCCTGGTGCCAAGGTCAAGGATGTCTCAGGGTGCAGCATATTCTGAAACGGGAGAGTGACCAGCTGGAGGTCATTGTGCATGTTGATATCAGCAACATAGGTGGGTTAGGAATAAGTTTCTACAGAGGTAATCTAGGAACCTAGACAGGAGGGTTTTAAAAAGTAGGTCCTCGAGGTTAGTAATATCTGCACCATTACTGGTGCCACGTGTTAGTGGGAGCAGGAGGATATAGCAGATAAGTGCTTGGCTGAGGAGCTGGTGCAGGGTCAAGGATTCCCATCTTTAAACCATTGAGATTCTTCAGGTGTAGAAATGACTTGTGCAAGAGATTGGATTGCACCTGAATAGAAAGGGGAGCAGTATCCTTTTGTTAGAGGCTGGTACGGTAGATAAGAGGAGCAAGTCAAATAGTAAAGGCAGACAAGAGCTTGGTAGAGAACAAGGTAAGTTTGATAAATTAAGACTGAAATTTTAAGTGAACAGCATTTACTTTGAGGCTTGACAGGTAAGGTAGATAAACTTAGGACATGGTTGGACTGGCATATCATAGCTATTACAGAAACATGGCGCAGGGATGGATATGACTGGCAACCTAATGTTCTGGTGTATAGAAGCTATAGGAAGTATAGAATGGAAGGCAAGCGAGGAGGGGGAATGTCAGTATTGGTTAGGGATAACATTATGGCTGTACTTAGGGTGAATATTCCTGGGAAATCATCCAGTGAAGTTATCTGGGTAGAACTGAGATCTCCAATGTGTAATAGTGCCCCACCCTCCTCCCCCTTCCAGTAATGAGAAATTAAGGAGCAAATAAGTAAGAAGATTGCAGATATCTGTAAGAATTATCAGGTTGTAATAATTGGGGATTTTAACTGTCTAAACGTAAACTGGGATTGCCATACTGTTAAGTGTTTGGATGGGGAGGAATTTGTGTTTACAAGAAAACTTTCTTATTCAATATGTGGATATACCTCCTAGAGAAATGTCTACTAGACAGTGATCTTCCATTGAGGGAAACTGGTAGGGCAAGTGACTGAGGTAGGTAAAAACAATGACTGCAGATGCTGGAAACCAGATTCTGGATTAGTGGTGCTGGAAGAGCACAGCACTTCAGGCAGCATCCGAGGAGCAGTAAAATCAACGTTTCAGGCAAAAGCCCTTCATCACGAATAAAGGCAGTGAGCCTGAAGGGTGGAGAGATAAGCTAGAGGAGGGTGGGACTGGGGAGAAAGTAGCATAGAGTATAATAGGTAAGTTGGGGGGGGGGGGGGGGAAATGAAGATAATAGATCAGGGAGGAGGGTGGAGTGGATAAGTGGAAAAGAAGATAGGCAGGTAGGACAAGTCATGGGGACAGTGCTGAGCGGGAAGTTTGAAACTAGGATGAGGCGGGGGAAGAGGAAATGAGGAACCTGTTGAAGTCCACATTGATGCCCTGGGGTTGAAGTGTTCCAAGGCAGAAGATGAGGCGTTCTTCCTCCAGGCGTCTGGTGAGGGAGCGGCGGTGAAGGAGGCCCAGGACCTCCATGTCCTCGGCAGAGTGGGAGGGGGAATTGAAATGTTGGGCCACAGGGCGGTGTGGTTGATTGGTGCAGGTGTCCCAGAGATGTTCCCTAAAGCGCTCTGCTCGGAGGCGTCCAGTCTCCCCAATGTAGAGGAGACCGCGTTGGGAGCAACGGATACAATAAATGATATTGGTGGATATGCAGGTAAAACTTTGGATGTGGAAGGCTCCTTTAGGGCCTTGGATGGAGGTGAGGGAGGAGGTGTGGGTGCAGGTTTTGTAATTCTTGCGGTGGCAGGGGAAGATGCCAGGATGGGGAGGGTGAGTTGTATGGGGGCGTGGACCTGACCAGGTAGTCACCGAGGGAACGGTCTTTGCGGAAGGTGGAAAGGGGTGGGGAAAGAAATATATCCCTGATGGTGGGGTCTTTTTGGAGGTGGCAGAAATGTTGGCGGATGATTTGGTTTATGCGAAGGTTGGTAGGGTGGAAGGTGAGCACCAGGGCATTCTGTCCTTGTTACAGTTGGAGGGGTGGGGTCTGAGGGCGGAGGTGCGAGATGTGGACGAGATGCGTTGGAAGGCATCTTTAACCACATGGGAAGGGAAATTGTGGTCTCTAAAGAAGGGGGCCATGTGGTGTGTTCTGTGGTGGAATTGGTCCTCCTAGGAGCAGATACGGCGGAGGCGGAGGAATTGGGAATACGAGATGGCATTTTTGCAAGAGGTAGGGTGGGAAGAGGTGTAATCCAGGTAGCTGTGGGAGTCGGTGGGTTTGTAAAAAAATGTCAGTGTCAAGTCGGTCGTCATTAATGGAGATGGAGAGGTCCAGGAAGGGGAGGGAGGTGTCAGAGATGGTCCAGGTAAATTTAAGGTCAGGGTGAAATGTGTTGGTGAAGTTGATGAATTATGAATTGCTCAACCTCCTAGCGCCAATGCAGTCATCAATGTAGCGGAGGAAGAGGTGGGGAGTGGTGCTGGTGTAATTACGGAAGATCGACTGCTTTACGTAGCCAACAAAGAGACAGGCATAGCTGGTGCCCATAAGTGTGCCAATGGCTACCCCTTTGGTCTGGAGGAAGTGGGAGGATTCGAAGGAGAAATTAAGGGTGAGGACCAGTTCGGCCAAACGAATGAGTGTCGGTGGAAGGGTACTGTTGGGGATGTTGGGAGAGGAAGAAACGGAGGCCCTGGTCATGGCGGATGGAGGTGTAGAGGGATTGGATATCCATGGTGAAGATGAGGCGTTGGGGGCCAGGTAAACGGAAGTCTTGGAGGAGGTGGAAGGTGTGGGTGCTGTCTCGAACGTATGTGGGGAGTTTCTGGACTAGGGGGGATAGGACAGTGTCAATGTCGGTAGCGATGAGTTCAGTGGGGCAGGAGCATGCTGAGACAATGTGTCGGCCAGGGTGGTCAGGCTTGTGGATCTTGGGAAGGAGGTAGAACCGGGCAGTGCGGGGTTCCCGGACTATGAGGTTGGAAGCTGTGGGTGGGAGATCTCCTGAGGTGATGAGGTTCTGTATGGTCTGGGAGATGATGGCTTGGTGATGGGGGTGGGGTCAAGGTCGAGGGGGCGGCAGGAAGAGGTGTCCTCAAGTTGGCGTTTGGCTTCAGCGGTGTAGAGGTCAGTGCGCCAGACTACCACTGCTCCCCCTTTATCTGCTGGCTTGATGGTGAGGTTGGGATTGGAGCAGAGGGATTGGAGGGCTGCACGTTGTGAGGGTGAGAGGTTGGAGTGGGGTAGACAGGTTGAGGCAGTTAATGTCCCGGCAGCAGTTGGAAATGAAGAGGTAGAGGGCAAGTAATAGGACAGCGCGGGCGTCCAGGTGGATGCAGTGTGTTGGAGGTGGACGAAGGTGTCCTCGGGAGGTGGGCGGGAGTCCTGATTGTGAAAGTAAGCTCGGAGGCGGCGGAAGAAGTGTTCGACGTCACGACGTGTATTAAATTCATTGATGCGTGGACGGAGGGAGATGAAGGTGAGTCCTTTCCTGAGGACTAATCGTTTGTCCTCAGTGAGGGGGAGGTCTGGAGGGATGGTGAAAACTCAGCAGGGCTGGGAGCTGGGATCTGGTGTGGGTGTGGAGCTGGGAGTGGGGGTGGAGCTAGTAACTGGAGTGGGTGTGATGGTGGAGGGAATGGGGGTGGAGTCATGAACAGGGTTGGTGTTCCCCTCAGGGTTCTGGGGGCTGGAAATGGTGACAGTGGGACCTGTGGGGGGCCTGTCAGCAGAATGCAGGTGGGGGCGGAAGTGTTGGCAGACACAGCAGTAGGGGTGGCGGAAGACACTGAGCGTGTGACATCAGCGATGATGTGAGGGGCGTGAGTGATATCACATGTGATGCATGAGGAATTGTGAGGGGCGAAAGTGGCTGTGGGAGTGGCCATGATGGGGGCAGAAGTGACATCATCAATCAGCGTGGGGTTGGCAGCTGCACCAGCCGCATGGCTAATGGTATCCGAGCAGTTCCAGAGGCTGGAGGAATCTTCTGGAATTTTTGAGGAGCGCTGGTTATGGAGGTGGGTAGTACCCTTACCTGGGATTGAGTGAATCAGTAGGGGAGTATAAAGGCAGTAGAAATACACTTAGAGAATTCAAGAGGGCAAAAATAGGATGTGAAATAGCTTTGGCAAATAGTTAAGGAGAATCTGAAGAGATTCTATAAGTACTTTAAGGGCACAAGAGTAACTAGGCAGAGATTTATTAGGGTCAGAGATGGGGGTAAAAGATGGAGGTGTAACATTGCTTGTCAAGGATAGTATTACAGCAGTAGAAAGGGTGATGGAGGAAGACTTGCCATCTGAGGTAGTTTGGGCGGAGGTTAGAATTAGGTAAGATGAGGTCACCCTATTAGGAGTTTTCTACAGGCCTCCTAATAGTCTGAGAGAAGTAGAGGAAAGTATTGCGAGAATGATTCAGGAGAAGAGTGAAAGTAGCAGGGTGGTTGTTATGGGGGACTTTTAACTTCCCAGATATTGACTGGGAAAGCTATAGCTCGAGTTCGTTAGATGGGTCGGTGTTTGTCCAATGTGTGCAGGAGGGTTTCCTGACACAATATGTAGACAGGCCAACAAGAGGTTGGATATACTGGATTTGGTTCTAGGTAATGAAACAGGCCAGGTGTTAGACTTGGAGGTAGGTGAGCACTTCGGGGGCAGTGACCACAACTCGGTGACTTTTACTCTAGTGATGGAGAGGGATAAGTGTGCACTGCAGGGCAACAGTTATAGCTGGGGGCAGGGAAATTATGATGCGGTGAGGCATGACTTAGGATGTGTGGATTGGAAAAATAGGCTTCAAGGGAAGAACACAAATGATATGTGGAGATTGTTCAAGGAACAGCTAATGGGTGTCCTTGATAAGTATGTACCAGTCAGGCAGGGAGTAAAGGGTCTTGTGAGGGAGCCGTGGTTTAATAAGGAATTGGAATCCCTTGTGAAAGGGAAGAGGGCGGCCTATGTAAAGATGAGGCGTGACGGTTCAGTTGGGGCGATTGAGAGTTATAAGGTAGCCAGGAAGGATCTAAAGAGAGAGCTAAGAGCAGCGAGAAGGGGACATGAAAGGTCCTTAGTTGGTAGGATTAGGGAAAACCCAAAGGCTTTCTATAGGTATGTCAGGAAGAAAAGGATGACTAGGGTAGGTATCGGTCCAGTCAAGGATAGTAGTGGGAAGTTGCGTGTGGAGGCTGAAGAGACACTGAATGAATACTTTTCGTCAGTATTCACTCAGGCACAGGACATTGTGGCCGATGTGAATACTGAGTCACAATTAATTAGAATGGACGGCTTTGAGGTATGTAGGGAAGAGGTGTTGGAAATTTTGGAAAGGATGAAAATAGATAAGTCCCCTGGGCCTGATGGCATTTATCCTAGGATCCTCTGGGAAGCTAGGGAGGAGATAGCAGAGCCATTGGCCTTGATTTTTATGTCGTCGTTGTCTACGGGAATAGTGCCAGAAGACTGGAGGATAGCGAATGTGATCCCCTTGTTCAAGAAGGGGAGCAGGGATAGCCCGAGTAACTATAGGCCAGTGAGTCTCACTTCTGTTGTGGGCAAAGTCTTAGAGAGAATTGTAAGGGATAGGATTTATGAACATCTGGATAGGAATAATGTGATCAAGGATAGTCAGCATGGTTTTGTGAAGGGCAGGTCGTGCCTCACAAACCTTATTGAATTCTTTGAGAAGGTGACTAAGGAAGTGGACGAGGGTAAAGCAGTAGATGTGGTGTATATGGATTTTAGCAAGGCGTTCGATAAGGTATGGCAGGCTAATGCAAAAACTATGGAGGTATGGCATTGAGGGTGCATTAGAGGTTTGGATTAGGAATTGGCTGGCTGGAAGGAGACAGAGGGTAGTAGTTGATGGTATAGGTTCATCTTGGAGCGTGGTTACTAGCGGTGTTCCACAAGGATCTGTTTTGGGACCATTGCTGTTTGTCATTTTTATAAATGACCTGGAGGAGGGGCTTGAAGGCTGAGTGAGCAAGTTTGCGGATGACACGAAAGTCGGTGGAGTTGTGGACAGCGAAGAAGGATGTGGCAGGTTACAGCAGGATATAGATAAGTTGCAGAGCTGGGCAGTAAGGTGGCAAATGGAATTCAATGTAGCTAAGTGTGAAGTGATTCACTTTGGTAAGAGTAACAAGAAGATGGATTACTGGGCTAATGGTAGGCTACTTGGTAGTGTGGATGAGCAGAGGGATCTTGGTGTCCATGTACACAGATCTCTGAAAGTTGCCACCCAGGTAAATAGTGCTGTGAAGAAGGCATATGGCGTACTGGGCTTTATTAGTAGAGGAATTGAGTTTTGGAGTCCTGAGGTCATGTTGCAGTTGTATAAGACTCTGGTGCGGCCTCATCTGGAGTATTGTGTGCAGTTTTGGTCGCCATATTATAGGAAGGATGTGGAGGCATTGGAACGAGTGCAGAAGAGGTTTACCAGGATGTGGCCTGGCATGGTAGGAAGATCGTATGAAGAAAGGCTGAGGCACTTGGGACTTTTCTCATTGGACAAAAGAAAGTTTAGGGGAGATTTGATAGAGGTGTACAAGATGATTAGGGTTTAGATGGGGTTGACAATGAGAACCTTTTTCCGCTAATGAAGTCAGCTGTTACTTGGGGACACAGTTTTAATTAAGGGGAGGTTGGTATAGGACAGATGTTAGGGGTAGATTTTTTACTCAGCGGATTGAGAGTTCATGGAATGCCCTGCCAGTATCAGTGGTGAACTCTCCCTCTTTATGGTCATTTAAGCGGGTATTGGACAAGCATATGGAGGTTATTGGGCTAGTGTAGGTTAGGTAGGCTTCGGTCGGCACAATATCGAGGGCCGAAGGGCCTGTACTGCGCTTTTTTTTTCTATGTTCTAGATTAGGGCACCTTGACGGTCAGCATGGCCATTACATGTGGAACTACAGGAGATGAGTAAGATACTAAATGAATATTTAACGTTAATATGTACTGTTGAGAAGGATATGGAAGCTAGGGAGCTTGGATAAATAGTTGTCTTGAAAAGAGTTCTTATTACAGAAGAGGAGGTGCTGGAAGTCTTTAAAATGCATAAAGGTAAATATATCCCAGGAAGCTGATCAGTTTTTATTCCCTGGCTTCCCACAAAGTTCTGGGGAAGAAATTGCTGGGCTCTTTGTTGAGATATTTGTATCATTGACACTCATGGGTGAGGTGCCAGAAGATTGGAGGCTGGCTATTGTGGTTATATTATTTAAAAAAGGCTGTAAGGAAAAACCAGGGAACAATACACCAATGAGTCTGTCTTCAGTGGTGGGTAAGTTATTGGAGAGAATTCTGAGAGACAGGATTTACATGCATTTGGAAAGGCAAGGACTGATTAGAGATAGTCAACATGGCTTTCTGCATGGGAAATCATGTCTCACTAATTTGATTTGAATTTTTTTGAAGAGATGATAAAGAACATTGAAGGCAGGGCAGTAGACGTTGCTGATATGGCCTTCAGCAAAGTGTTTGAAAAGGTTCTGCATGGTAGACTGATTGATTGATTAGTAAGGTGAGATCACATTGGATCCAGGTAGAGCTCACCAAATGGATACAAAATTGGCTTGAAGGTAGGAGACAGGGTGATGATGGAGGGTTGGTTTTTGGATTGGAGGACTGTGACCAGCGATGTGCCCTAAGGATTTGTGCTGAGTGCACTGCTTTTTGTTATATATTTAAATAATTTGGATATGAATATAGGAAGCATGGTTAATAAGTTTGGAGATGGTGTGGTGGTCAGTGAGGAAGATTATTGCAGAGTACAATGGGACTATGATCAGATGGACCAATGGGCTGAGACATGGCAGATGGTGTTTAATTTAGATAAATGTGAGGTGCTGCGTTTTGGTGAGGCAAACCAGGCAAGACTTATACAGTCAATGGTAGGGTCTTGGGGAGTATTGCCGAATAAAGAGACATATTGGTGCAGGTGCAGTTCCTTGAAAGTGGACTCAAAGGTAGACTGGGTGGTGAAGAAGGCATTTAGCATGCTTGCCTTCATTGTTCAAAACATTGTGACATCCTAAAGTCCTGTACTCATTGTGGCTGTACAGGACATGGGTGAGGCCACTGTTAAAATATTGCATATACTTTTGGTCGACTTTCGATAGAAAGAATGTTGTTAAATTTGCAATATTGTTGGAAATGGAGGCTTTGTGTTATAGGGAGAAACTGAGTAGTCTTGAGCTTTTTTCCATGGTTTGTTGGAGGCTGGGGGGTGACCTATAGAAGTTTATAAAATCATGAGGGCATGGATAGGCTGAATAAGCAAGGATTTTTCCGAGGGGGTGTGCCTCCAAAACTGGAGGCATAGGTTTAAGGTGAGGGGGAAAGTTTTAAAATGGATCTGAAGGGTAACTTTTTCATGCAGATGGTAGTGCGTGATGGAATGAGCTGCCAGAGTAAGTCTTGGAGAGGAGTACATTGACAATGTTTGAAAGGCATCTGGATGGGTACATGAATAGGAAGGGTAAAGAGGGATATTGGCCAAATGCTGGCAATTGGGGCTAGGTCAGATTGGAATGTCTGGTTGACATGGATGAGGTGGACTGAAGGGTCTGTTTCTGTGCAATATGACTCATGAGTGGTTGAGGACTTTGGGTCTGTACTCGATGGAGTTTGGAAAGGATGAGAGGAGTAAAACTTACAGATTACTGAGAGGCCTGGATAGAGTGAACATGGTGAAGGTAGTTATGTTTGTGGGAAAGACTAGGACCCAAGGGCAAAACCTCAAAGTGAAGGGATGATGTTTTAGAACTGAGATGAGAAATTCCTTCAACCAGAAGGTTTTGAGTCTGTGGGACTCCTTGCTGCAGAAGACTGCGCAGGCCAAGTCGCTGCTGATGTTTTAAGAGAAGTTCTTAATTTGTAAGCGGATCAAAGGTTATGGGGAGAAGGCAGGAGTTGAAAAATTTATTAACCATGATCAAATGGTGGAGCAGACTCAATGGGTTAAATGGCCTAGTTCTGCTCTGATATCTTAAGTTTTATGGCCCTAAAAATGGGGTAAGTTCTAGATTTAATCTGACTTGTGTTGACTAACCATGTTGATGATCAGGTAATAGATTGGAAGAGGGAAAGCGTTTTCTCCCACAATCTCATAAATGGCTTGGAGTTCTAGGCAAATATCCATTTAGTGATCTGGTCTACAAAGACTAATACTACAGCATGGAATTGAATTTTCAATGTATAGGAGATGATAATGATGATGGAGTGTGGGCAGTGACAGCAAAGGAAAAGTTGAGAGAAAATATAAACTTGAATTTTAAAATTCTCAAGAGTCAACCAGAAGCAGGTATTCAAGATCTGGTAAGGTGCAATTAATTGAATACCTCCTAGTAAAGATGATCCTAAAATGATTGACATGTGCATTCAGTTTGAGCAGCAGAAGTGTAGAAAGTAAGATGAGTGTTTTTAAACTTAAACAAGAGCAGTTCTGAGTGTGTGAAGGCTGAGTTAGGTTAAGTAAATTGAGGAATTACGTTAAAGAATAAGTCAGTCAAGATATGTGGTCGCAGACATTTAAAGTAATTTTCATATCACTTCATTAGGATACATTCTAGTGAGAAAGACTCCAGGGAAGCAACACATTCATGGCTATTAAGGAGGTTAAAGATAACAAATTGCAAGAAAAAATAGTTCTGCTAAGAGTAGTACCAAGTTAGAAGAATGGGCAAAATGTAAAGTGTACCAAAAAAGGAAAATTTAGCTTGAGAATTAATTATAAATATGGAACCAGTATGAGCTTTTACAGCCTTTTAAAAATGAAAAAAAACACATGATTGTTGATCCTCTGGAGAGAGTGTTTGAGGATATTAATAATGGAAAATAGAATTGCTGGTGAATTGAATTAAATTTTGAATCTGTCTTCACTCTGGAAGACACAAATAATATCCTAGAAATAATTGTCAAGATCAGGGAAAGGGAGAATAAACCGTTCCAAAGCAATAAGTTCTCATTTAAATTAGTATCTAATAAAAATGACAGTTAAATGCCAAGCAGCAGAGCTAACTTTAAAATAAAAGTTTTTCTTTCTTTTCGCCTTTTTGGCGAAGAAGTAGAGCTAGAGAGAAAATGTTTAGGCTCCAAGTCCTGATCACTAGGGAAGGGTGTGGGAACCAGTCTGAGTGAAGGAATCGAGCTTAACTAAGACTTGTATTGGTTCAGCATTATTGTGGCATACATCATGCTAGCCTCAGTGAAATTCACCTAAAAATGGAACTTGAAAGTGAGTTGTCTTTTCCGCCTGGTTTTCCTTCATTCCCAGCCTGCTTTGTGTGTATGTTTTTATCGGCAGGGACAAGGAGGAAAGGGAAGACAGGTCAGTTGCAACCTGGTCCTTGTCACTGTCTATCACACCCACTGCTCACTCGGTGATTCTAACCCCACTGATCATGTCTGTAACTCAACTTGCCCGACAGTGTTAATGCACCCTGTTGTATTGGCAATTTACTGAACTGGCCATGAGCACAGACAAGCAGAGACATGACTTGCCCTCTGGCTTATGGGCTGTTGTCCTTTGCCTATCGCTCTGAAGTCAGCACTTGCAAATAGCTCCAGTTTCATAGTTAAAAATCATCAGGGTCTACTGATATTTGAGGAAAGGCAGTGGAGATTGCCTTATGGGTGAAGAAATATCTCGGCCCTCTAAAGATGATACTGGCATAAGTTCTGATCATGTAAGTTGTGCTTATTTTTCTGCTGAATTGTTTCAAGGTATTTAAAGCATAGTTTTTGAACAAGAAACTCAACTCAAAGTGAACACTATTGTAAACTGTACATATTGGATTCTTTCTCGCATTTCGGATCTTTAATTCAGTTAATTGATGGGGGAGTGGGGAAAAATTTCACTTTGAGATTGCTCATCATCCAGCCACTCCAAACAAAAATGTGTGTATATCAGAGCGTGTAAAACTGAAGAGATGATTAAAGGATCACATTTTCTCCCCCCTACTGGTTTTCTATGACATATTTTCCCTTTTCCATTGCCCTGGTATCTGATCAATGATAGTTGTATGTGGAAGTTAATTATTTTTCAAGGAACAGAATTAAACAATCGGATGTGCTGGAGCTATACCGCAACATTAATTTAAAACTAAATCTGTCAAATTTTTGTTTTGAAGGTACTGCATATTGTCAGTTTATGGACATGCTTTTCCCTGGTTGCGTTGGACTTAAAAAAGTGAAATTTCAAGCTAAACTGGAACATGAATATATTCACAATTTTAAACTTTTACAAGCAGCCTTCAAGAGAATGGGTGTCGACAAAGTAAGTTTTACATTACAATTTCCTTGCACTCCAGTTGTTTGGTCATCTTGCGGTTTGTTGTATTGCCAGAATGAAATAACCTATTTTTATTTCTGTGATCTCTGCTGTGACAGATACATGGAAATAATATTTGCCACAACAATTAACAATGGTTCATAAATATCTTCCTTGAACAGACTTATTTGAAAATTAATATTTCAAAAATAATTGATCACAGTTACATTCCTTACAAACTGCAAAGCAGCATTCAAATGCAATTTTGTGGGTTTTTTTCATCTGTTTCTCAACTTTGTCCCCTCACAAACCCTCAACCTGTATCTGCCCTGCCAGACTGCATGTAAGATATCAAGTCTTTGATTAACTGTGATTTCATCCAGTTAGCAATGGGCAAAATCAATAAACTTTAATCTTTCTTTAGCTTTGTAGATTTAAGTACCAATCTCAGCCATGGCCTTGGGTTAACCTAAATTACTTGCCACCACTCTTTATGATATGACTCTGAGATGAACTTCCAATGCCCTCCCTGACCTTAGTGCAATCATGATGACTGCCTACTTCCATTTCTGCTATCCGTCTCAACAAATGCTATAACCTGTCCCATGCTGAAATGCTTATTCTTGTAGTTTGCACCTTCATATTTGTCTCTTGTGCTTCCATTCAACCAAAACTCTGCAAATATACTTTCCTACGTCAAGCCCTGCTCACTATCCCTTCTCTTCTTGGTGGCTGACATTAGCTTCCAGTCCACCAATTTAGAATTATGGTCTTTTTCAATTTAACCCCTTGGTTTGTCCTGTGAAAATAGGCAACTAATTCTACCTCTTTAAATTCCTTTCTAGATTCTCTGGTTCACGGTCTCGTTGGCCAATGATCCACTGATCCCTTGCTTACTGCCATCAGTGGTAGTTGTGCTTTTTGCTGCCTCTCTCAATTTCTTTATGATCCTCCTCAAAGTACAGGAGTTGGGAGGTCATGTTGCGGCTGAGGAGGACATTGATTAGACCACTGTTGGGATATTGTGTGCAATTCAGGTCTCCTTACTATCGGAAAGATGTTGTGAAACTTGAAAGGGTTCCGACAAGATTTACAAGGATGTTGCCAGGGTTGGAGGATTTTAGCTATCGGGAGAGGCTGACAGGATTGGGGCTGTTTTCCCTGGAGCATCAGAGGCTGAGGGGTGACGTTATAGAAGTTTACAAAATTATGAGGGGCATGGATAGGGTAAATAGACAAAGTCTTTTCCCTGGGATGGGGGAGTCCAGAACTAGAGGGCATAGGTTTAGGGTGAGAGGGGAAAGGTATAAAAGAGACCTAAGGGGCAACTGTTCCACACAGTGTGGTATGTGTATGGAATGAGCTGCCAGAGGAAGTGGTGGAGGCTGGTACAATTGCAGCATTTAAGAGGCATTTGGATGGGTATATGAATAGGAAGGGTTTGGAGGGATATGGGCTGGGTGCTGGCAGGTGGGACTAGATTGAGTTGGGATATCTGGTCGGCATGAATGGGTTGGACCGAAGGGTCTGTTTCCATGCAGTACATCTCTATGACTCACTGCTTTTGATCACCCTTTTAATACCTTTCTCTGGATAGTTTAATGTTCAGTATGTTTGTACGAATACAGTTGTTTGTTTACTTTGTCTTAAAAATGGAAATATATTAGTTTTATACTGTTTACTTCAAAAACAAGGAATTCAGTGCATTTTGTTCAATTGTGCTGACTCTGTACAGTTTCTGATCCATTCTACCTATTAAAAAAAGGCTAGGTTAGTTTTTTAAAAAGTCACATTGGATGCCACCTTTCTTGTTTTTCAGATTATCCCTGTTGATAAACTAGTAAAAGGGAAGTTTCAAGACAATTTTGAGTTTGTTCAGTGGTTCAAGAAATTCTTTGATGCAAACTACGATGGTAAAGATTATGATCCCATACTTGCCCGGCAAGGTCAGGAAGCAGGTCCACCACCCAATCATGGTGATCAAGGTTTTAGTAAACCCAAGAAAACACTCAGTACAGGAACCACAGGTTTGTATTAATTCATGTATTCAGTATTTTTAATAAAATAGTATGGAAGTAATTTGTGAATGTATTCAAAATTATAGTTTTGATTTGGTTGACAGAAGTCGTACATTCAGATTTAATTGTGACAAAGGTTCGAGGTAGATAAAGTAAACATATATTTTGGTTTTCTAGCCGAGGTTTGTATTCTGTTTATAAGTAGGTGAAAATGTAAGCTGTCTTTCCATGCAACAATATATTGGAGATCTGCTGTTAAGATAGAATCTAGTCATTACATGGAAGCAGATTTTAATCACCTGTCCTGGTCATTCCTAAGGTTTCTTATTTACATTAACTCCTCAGGAGTGAGAGCTTCAAGTAATGCTTACTGTGTGTAACTATTTGTCTCTGACTAGCTTCTGCTGTCTGTTTCTTAATCAACTTTTATACAGAGGGGAAAGCAGATTATCATATATTCTATAAATCTTCTAGCTCTCTGGTTGCTTTAGCACATATAGTATTTCTGTATTGTCACAGTTTGTCACAGCACCCCTACGTCTTTAATGTCAAATACCAAAGGCTTCAAGCAATGCAATGCACAATGGGTGACATGAACTTGATCCCTGCATCCCGCAGCAAGTTTAGAAGGTGGGACTTCTCTTTGGGAGGATGTTTGCAGGTGGGGACCCCAATATGTTTGCCTAATTAAAACAAGAATGGGAATGTTTATCGATGGGTTTTCTTATCGTTTGCTAATTAAGGCTGTGGTGTGCACAGTTTAAGACTTGCATAAGGGCCTTCATCCCTTCACCACTGGCATTCAATCAGTGGCAGATGGGGAGAGTTTGCCCTTTGAGAAGCCATAAACCTAACGCTTGTTGGGGCTTGAGAGTCTGGATTGTGTCACCCCTCGTTCAAAAATACATCCTTGAACAAAGGGGCCTGCATCAAAAAGGGGAAAGTAACAGAGCCACCACCCTTTTCCCCCTAATCTAGTACTACGTGACATGAGGGAGAGTATTTTCAATATGAAAACTGAAATTTGTGTCCACAAACACTGTGTGCTGATCACTCCTACTGTTACTGTCATGAGCAGATATATCTGCTGCAAGTAGATTGGTGAAGTAAGTATGCTTTTATAGAATAGAAGAATACAGCGCAGTACAGGCCCTTCAGCCCTCGATGTTGCGCCGATCAAAGCCCACCTAACCTACACTAACCCACTATCCTCCCTATACCTATCCAATGCCCGCTTAAATACCCATAAAGAGGGAGAGTCCACTACTGCTACTGGCAGGGCATTCCATGAACTTACGACTCGCTGAGTGAAGAACCTACCCCTAACATCAGTCCTATATCTACCCCCACTTAATTTAAAGCTTTGCCCCCTTGTAATAGCTGACTCCATACGTGGAAAAAGGTTCTCACTGTCAACCCTATCTAACCCCCTAATCATCTTGTACACCTCTATCAAATCACCCCTAAACCTTCTTTTCTCCAATGAAAACAACCCCAAGTGCCTCAGCCTTTCCTCATAGGATCTTCCTACCATACCAGGCAACATCCTGGTAAACTTCCTCTGCACCCGTTCCAGTGCCTCCACATCCTTCCTATAGTATGGCGACCAAAACTGCACACAATATTCCAGATGCGGCCGCACCAGAGTCTTATACAACTGCAGCATGACCTCAGGACTCCGGAACTCAATTCCTCTACCAATAAAAGCCAGTACGCCATATGCCTTCTTCACTGCACTATTTACCTGGGTGGCAACTTTCAGAGATCTGTGTACATGGACACCAAGATCCCTCTGCTCTTCCACACTACCAAGTAGTCTACCATTAGCCCAGTAATCCATCTTTTTATTACTCTTACCAAAGTGAATCACTTCACACTTAGCTACATTGAACTCCATTTGCCACCTTTCTGCCCAGCTCTGCAGCTTCTCTATATCCCGCTGTAACCTGCCATATCCTTCCTCACTGTCTACAACTCCTCCGACTTTCGTATCATCCGCAAACTTGCTCACCCAACCTTCTAACCCTTCCTCCAGGTCATTTATAAAAATGACAAACAGCAATGGTCCCAAAACAGATCCTTGCGGAACACCACTAGTGACGGCACTCCAAGATGAACCTTTGCCATCAACTACTACCCTCTGTCTTCTTCCAGCCAGCCAATTCCTAATCCAAACCTCCAACTCACCCTCAATGCCATATCTCTGTATTTTCTGCAGTAGCCTACCATGGGGGACCTTATCAAACGCCTTACTAAAATCCATATATACCACATCTACCGCTTTCCCCTCATCTACCTCCTTAGTCACCTTCTCAAAGAATTCAATAAGGTTTGTGAGGCACGACCTGCCCTTCACAAAACCATGCTGACTATCCTTGATCACATTATTCTTATCCAGATGTGCATAAGTCCTATCCCTTACAATTCTCTCTAAGACTTTGCCCACAACAGAAGTGAGACTCACTGGCCTATAGTTACTAGGATTATCCCTACTCCCCTTCTTGAGCAAGGGAACCATGTTTGCTAGCCTCCAGTCCTCTGGCACTACTCCTGTCGACAAAGAGGACACAAAAATCAAGGCCAATGGCTCTGCAATCTCCTCCCTTGCTTCCCAGAGAATCCTAGGATAAATGCCAGTATGGCTATATAAAAGCCCTTACTAGTGTGGCGGACAAATCTGTGTCCAGGTAGTCCAAAATGGGGCTGCCTTGTCTTAGAGAAATTCTCAGTTTTGTGGTGTACCATACTTGTAAGAAAATCCAAGGGGATATGCTCCATAACAATATTACACCAACCCGACAGGCCTGGGGATTTTCAGACACCCAACCTAACAAGATATTCTTTCTTGCTCAGAAAGCGAGGATGTTGAAAAGGCTTTTTTCTTAGGCGCATCTCTAGGGTACACACTGGGCAGGCCAAGAAAAAGAGAGATCATGTCCTTCTACACCCTTGCACCCAAAATCCCCATCATTGTACCTGCCACAGTGTCTACTACAGGACCAGAGACGATGGATAAGAGTGCCCGTATTAACTTTACACTTGGGGCATATTGAAGATATCCTTGGTTGAAACTTTGACAAACGATCCAGAGCCTAGTGGATCTTCACCTGTAAAGCATGGGTCCTATTGCAAATTGATATCTCTTTGTATTTTCCCAAATATCTTCCCATGCTTCTGAGCAGCCCTCAATGCCACACCCTGCAAAGTTGATCGAACTCATTTGAGGGACCGTCCTCAATTGATGATATAAAGTGCTGACTGAAAGTGCACTCTTAGCACTGAGCACCCTTCTCTCTCTGTCAGATTTGTAGGGATCTGTCAGAAGTGTAGGCTTTCTTTGAATAAACTCCTTAACTTGGGGAAAAAAAACAAGAGGTTCCTGCTAGATAGTTCGCATTTCTGCGCTGCCTGATCAAAAGACGACATTGTGTCTCCATCAACAAATCACCTATGCAAGACACATCCCTAGCCACCCAATGTTTGAATCTTGAAACCATCATCCCTGGTTGAAAATATGGTATACTCACTATAGATGTAAGAAAAGCTGTTTTGCCAATATTGCCTTTCCTCTGCCGAATTGCCCTCCATGCTTTTGCAGTATTGATAAATATTGGGTTCTGGCAATATTCCTTAACTATCCTCATTTTGTCCAAAAACAGCAAACTAGTAAGGGGGCAGTTTGCCTGAGAGATTTTGATATCTAACCATATTGAAATAGGGTCTCCACAAGCCAGTCGCTCATGTCAGATAAAAGCGAGTTTAGTTTTTAAAGTCCGGGTGAGCCAATCCCTCACCCCCAGTCTGTGAGGCTATTTCAGTTTAGCTACTTTAATAAGGGGCCACTTATGATGTCAAATAAGAGCCGTTCAGTCTCCTGAATGTTTGCTTATCGAAAATCAGAGGGAGCATCTGTATGGGGCACAGTAAATGGAGAATATTCATCTTAATAAGAACTATCCAACCTGACTGAGACCATAAGCGCCTCCCATCTTTGAAGTTCTTGTTTGATTTTGTGAATAATTGAACAAAATTAGCTTTAAACAACTGATCAAGAACTGGAGTAATGAATATGCCCAAATACATACCCCCCCCCCCCCCCCCCCCAATCTTTCAAGATCTAGCACCTTTGTAAAACCACCCATACACACAGTCTCTAATTTTGCAAAATTAATCTTGAACCTAAAAAGGTGCCAAACAAGCTGATTCATTGTATCAGGCGAGGCACTGAAGCTGCTGGATTTGACAAAAAATGAGGACATCATCCATGTACAATGAGACATGGAATTTTGACCCCACTTCTGGAGCCAATATATTAGGATCCCTATGAATGGCCTCCGCCAACAGTTCAATCACCAATCACCAATGCAAAAAGCAATGGCGGAAGGGATCAGCACTGTAGGCTGCCCCTAAAAGTGCTAAAATTGCTTGATTGTACCCCATTGGTGATGACCATAGTGAGAGGGTCACTATAGAGAACCTTTACCCATCTTATAAAGGCTTCACCCAAGCTAAACCGCTCCAGAGTATAGAAAAGGTACAGCCACTCAACTCAGTCAAATGCCTTCCCTGCATCTGGAGAAATCCCCAGTCCCTGTATTGACTGTTGTTGACATGCTTGAATTACATTAAGCAGCCTTGAAGCAGTTTTGGAGGAAATGCAGCCCTTTATGAAGCCCATCTAGTCCTCTTTAACAATAGAAGGTAACAGTTTCCAGCCTTAATGCAAGAGTCTTAGAGAGGATTTTAAAGTCCACATTTAAGAATGAAATGGGCCTGTAAGAAGCACAGTACTCTAGGATGTTCCCTTTTTTTTAAGAATAACTGAAATATTGGCCTCTCTTAGAGATGGTGGGAGGCGAACATGTTGAGCGTCAGGCCTGACAGCAAGCTTATAAATTCCTTATAGAATTCGTTGGGAAGCCCATCAGGACCAGGCGCCTTTCCACTCTGAAGCTTTTTCACAGCCTCCTGCACCTCTTGCTCTGATAAGAAGGCATTGAGAAAGGACTCTGGGGATCACAGTCAGGGCTCCAAATCCTTGAAAAAGGGCTCCATCTTGGCCTGCCCCTCCTCACAACCCTGAGATTGGTATAATTCAGAGTAAAATCTCTGGAATGCTGGCATTAATCTTTTTGGAATCATATGTTAGGTTTCCAGACACTTCCCTAATTGGTGTAATGGCTTGAGGGGCACTGTATTTTTCTGGCGCGATAAGCTAGGTTTGTCACCATACTCCTACAACCTTTGTTTTGCGAAAGTAAGCTCTTTCTTTGCTGTCTTTGTGAGCACAGAATTCAATGCAGTCCACAGTGCCATAATCCTCTGTGGCTTGGCAAACAAGGGCCTGTCAAAGTAAGCCTTCTCGACTGCCTTCAACTGTGTTCAAGAACATGTTGTTGCTCGCCCTTCTGTTTCCTGCTGGCATAGTACGGGATAACTAACCCTCTGGCATAAGCTTTGGCAGTTTCCCAAAGGACAGACTGGCTATTAACTGAACCTGAATTAATGTCTAGAATTCCTTAGAAGTACTCCACAAACTTCTTATCCTAAGGATAAAGGGATCCATTCACCAGTGCCTTAGGCCCACTATAGCATCCTTAATCTTGTTGTGGTTCTGTTCGCCGAGCTGGGAATTTGTCTTGCAAACGTTTCGTCCCCTGTCTAGGTGACATCCTCAGTGCTTGGGAGCTTCCTGTGAAGCGCTTCTGTGCTGTTTCCTCCAGCATTTATAGTGGCCTGTCTCTGCCGCTTCCGGTTGTCAGTTCGAGCTGTCCACTGTAGTGGCCGGTATATTGGGTCCAGGTCGATGTGTTTGTTGATAGAGTCTGTGGAAGAGTGTCAACAAACACAATCAACAAACACATCGACCTGGATCCAATATACCGGCCACTACAGTGGACAGCTCGAACTGACAACCGGAAGCGGCAGAGAGACAGGCCACTATAAATGCTGGAGGAAACAGCACAGAAGCGCTTCACAGGAGGCTCCCAAGCACTGAGGATGTCACCTAGACAGGGGACGAAACGTTTGCAAGACAAATTCCCAGCTCGGTGAACAGAACCACAACAACGAGCACCCGAGCTACAAATCTTCTACCAAACTTTGAATCCTTAATCTTAACAGGTACACTGGAGCATGATCAGAGATTGTGTAATATTACACGAAGTGTACAAGATGCCACCAAGTCCAGGGTTGCCATGGGGAGGAGGGGAGGGGGTGTGTGTGCAGAGGGAGGGTGTCGGGGTGGGGGGGAGGGGGGCGTGGGGAGGGAGGGTGGTGGGGGAGGGGGAGGGAGGGTGGTGGGGCGGGGGGAGGGAGGGTGGTGGGACGGGAGTGTGAATTGGGAAAAACAACTGTAAAATCCCTGCCTGTCGGGTGGAGACTCCTCCAGACACCCTCCAACCCTAACTTCACACACAGCTCAACTAATTGTTTAGTTTGTACAGAGGGTATCGGGGGGACCTTTGGGCAAACTGTCTACCATGGGATCCATAAGGCAGTTAAAATCTCCCCCTCTAATGATATGCCGGGACTCGAGACTGTTCAATTTGGAGAACGCATTTACCAAAAATTTGAGGGGATGGGGCGGAGGGCAGTAAACATTTAACACAGCATATTCTTCCCCATTTATCAGGGCTTTGAGGATTAGAAACCTCCCATGTGTGTCTTTAACACACTCTAGTAACTTAAATGGGAGATTCCTCCTGACCAATATAGCCACTCCACTACTTCTGGTATTAAAAGATGAAAGGTAAACCTGATCAAAGCCATTCTGATTTCAGATGCTCCCTATCATCCAAGTGTGTCTCCTGTAACAAATCAATAGCCACCTTCTCCTTTCTAAGACTCAAAAATACCTTTTTTCCTCCTAATTGGTGAGTGTTCTAGGTACACCATGTAATCAAGTCATTAGCCATAACCTTCTCCAGCGAAGGTGAACTTGAATTCCAAATCGCTCAGCCTTAGTGTTGCAAGATACTTCGAACATAAAATCTACATAAACTAAAACCACCACAGTTAACAAACCTACAAAGCTATCAAAGACTATGTACAAAAAAAAACAAAAAACAAACCAACAAATAAAGCAGCAATTGTCCTGGTTCCCCCCCCCCCCCCCCCCACCAAACATACCCAAACAACACTACTATTTGTACATACTAAATTGTTCAGATTAAGTTAATTTGTCCACAAAGTCTCTTGCCTTCTCTGTGTTAAAGTGGTATACAGATCCATCTAAGATGATCCGAAGCACTGCGGGATACCTCAGAGTACTGGATCCCTAGCTCCCTCAGTCTTTTCTGGATGCTGTCATAGGATTGTCTTTTCCGGATCACCACCACTGAATTCCTGGAAGAATGTGATCTGAGAGCCCTTGTAAACTAGGGCCTTAGGATCCTTCCCATGTATTCTGGAAGCTTCCATGATTCTCTCCTTATCTCTGTAGTGATGAAACCAGGACAAGGACGTTGGTCCAAATTTGACCTCCATGCAGTGACCCGGTGAGCCCCCTCAATGTTCAACCTCCTCATTCCAGCCTCCAAGTTAAGGAATTTCAGCAACCAGTCCTGAATAAATTCTACCAGTCGCTCACTTTTCTTACCTTTTGGGCAGCCTGATGATCCGAATATTTTTTCTCCTGCCTCTGTTCTCGAGGTCATCAACCTAGACAAGCAAATTACGTACCTGTGTCTCAAGGGCCTGGATCCTATCCATGGAGGAATCAGTATCAGCTTCCACCACTGTGACCCTGCGTTCTACCTCATCAGTCCTTTTCTCCAGGTCTCCCAGCTCTTCACATTGTGTTCATGCTTCTGAAGCATGATAGAGATCGGGGCCAGCTTCTCCTCTATCTGCTTGCCCAACATCTTGTGAGACCTGGTAGGACATAGAGTCCGAGGATCTTGCAGGCCGGGCCGCAGGCTCTGCCTGCCTTCTTCGGCATCCCTAGATGGTGAAACTGAGGTAAGTTGCTCTCTGACAGTTTCCTAGGACTCCACAACCTTTTCAGAGTCCAAGGATATCACACTGATCTGGGTAGGACTCTTTAAAACTTCGTCCTGCTTTCGCTGTGGTGTGGAGCTTTGCAGCGTGATCTTGGATTCCCCCTGCTTCATATTGTTGAAGATAACGTTTTGAATAAACAAATGCAATTGATCATATTCATTGCTGTTTCATTTATTTGATTTGGGTATTTGGTCAATGTATTCCAAGTATCTTTTTTGAGTTTTTAATTAAATACACCTAAACTTTCAACTACCATCTTCCTGACGGTGCATTGGTGGAATTTTGGACATGATCGATGGAGTCAGTAGAATTGTTAGAAGTTTCATTTGAATTGTAATTAATGATCAATTTGTTAGATCTATCTTTGGAAGCTTTCCTGCAGGTAAATAGTGATGATAATCGATATGAATAACCCACAAGCATCAGATGAATAAGCTTCTTTGCATGTGTTTCAGCCACATGGTCATTTTGTCCACCCTTGCAGTAAAGTTTAGCATCTTGTCAGACTTTATTAACTGATGGCAATCAATGCAGTTTAGTATATTTAAGGTTTTTTTTATAAAGAGGTTAGGTGGCATTAGATTGGCTCTAAAGCTGCTGTGAAATGCCAGTTCTATTTGAAAGCAATGGACCTGCTGCGGGATCATTTGGAAACCTTGACGGAACAACTCTGCACCTTTTGCTATTATGGTATAGTTTCAAACTATTATCGCTAATGATTTTGTTTGTAAAATAGAGATGTAAATTAGTTTTTACTAGGAATAATAATTTCTTCCTACTCTTCTGACTTATAAAATGCTTTCTTTATTTAAGATAAGTTTTCTGATATTTGAAGAGGAGCATCTTAGCAGTAACACTTCAGTGAGGTTTGCCATTTTTTATGGGAACAGGTTTTTCACCCTTTTTAAATTCCATTGGGCTTGATTATGCCAGCTTAATGGGCAGGCGATTTCCCCAAACAAGAATGCATTAGCAACGCATGTATCCTATACTGCCTGGGTTTTTTTCTATTCATTTTGTGGGATGTGGATGTCGTAGGCTGGCCAGCATTTTTTTTATTATTGCCCATCCCTAGTTGACCATGAGAAGATGGTGGTGAGCTGCCGCCTTGAACCGCTGCAGTCCACCTGCTGTGGGTTGACCCACAATGCCATTAGGGAAGAAATTCCAGGATTTTGACCCAGCAACAGTGAAGGAATGGTGATATATTTCCAAGTCATGATGGTAAGTGGCTTAGACGAGAACTTGAAAGCTGTGCTGTTCCCATATATCTGCTGCCCTTATCCTTTGAGATGGAAGTGGTCATAGAGTTGTAGAGATATACAGCACAGAAACAACTCGTCCATGTTGACCAGATATCCCAACCCAATCTAGACCCACCTGCCAGCACCTGGCCCATATCCCTCCGAGCCCTTCCTATTCATATACTCATCCAAATGCCTTTTTAAATGTTGCAATTGTACCAGCCTCCAGCACTTCCTCTGGCAGCTCATTCCATGCACGTACCATCCTCCTGAGTGAAACAGTTGCCCCTTAGGTCTCTTTTATATGTCCCCCCTCTCACCCTAAACCTATACCCTCTAGTTCTGGACTCCCCCCACCCCAGGGAAGCATGTCCCTTGTGATTTTATAAACCTCCTATAACGTCACCCCTCCACCTCCGATGTTCCAAAAACAGCCCTAGCCTATTCAACCTCTCCCTATAGCTCAGATCCTCCAACCCTGGCAACATCCTTGTAAATCTTTTCTGAATCCTTTCAAGTTTCACAACATCTTTCCGATAGGAAGGAGACCAGAATTGCACACAATATTACAGTGGCCTAACCAATGTCCTGTATAGCCGCAACATGACCTCCCAACTCATGTACTCAATACTCTGACCAATAAAGGAAAGCATATCTAACGGCTCCTTCATTATCCTATCTACCTGTGACACCACTTTAAAGGAGCAATGGTCGTCTGTTTGGGAGGTGCTGTCAGAGGATCTTTGGTGAATTTCTGCAATGCATCTTGTAGATAGTAATCACTTCTGGTGTAGGGAGTGGATGTGGTGCCAATCAAGTAGACTGCTTTGACCTGGATGGTGTCAAGCTTCTTGGTGTTGTTAGGGCTGCATTCATTCAGGCAAGTGGGGGATATTCCATCACACTCCTGACTTATGCCTTATAGATTGTGGACAGGTTTTGGAGAGTCAGGAGGTGAGTTACTCGCTACAGAATTCCTAGCCTGTGACCTGCTCTTGTCACCACTGCATTTATTGGTTGAATTTGATAAGTGATAACTCCAGGTTGTTGATAGTGAGGGATTTAGTGATGGTAACAACATTGAATGTCAAGGGGCGGTGGTTAGATTGTCTCTTGTTAGTGATGGTCACAGCCTGGCATTTGTGGAGCAAATGTTACTTGCCACTTGTCAGCCCAAGGCTGGATGTTGTCCAGATCTTTTTGCATTTGGTTGCGGACTGCTTCAGTGTCTGTGGAGTCGCAAGTGTTACTCAACTTTGTGCAATCATCAGCGAATATCCCCAATTCTGAACTTTTTGGAGGGCAGGTCATTGATGAAGCAGCTGAAGAAAGTTGGGCCTAGACACTTCCTTGAGGAATCCCTGCAACGATGTCCTGGAGCTGAGAAGACTGACCTTCAACAACCACGACCATCTTCCTATGTGTCAGGTATGACTGTAACCACTGGAGAGTTACTTTGCTCTTGTTCTTGTGATGCATTTAAAGTATTTACAAAACCAATTACATGCTGAACAGACTTTTATATAGCTTAGGTGATCATTTTATGCTATACCCAAGTTAATTTAAATTTATCTCCTTCCAGTGATCTGATTTATTCTTCACCATATTTATATACTTGATGTTTGCCAATGGTTCTTCAAGATTATCCATCAAATTGTTATACATCTTTCATTAGATACTTGGATTTATTTTGCAATCAAACAAGAATAGCACCAGAAGACTGGAGGACAGCAAATGTTGTTCCCTTGTTCAGGAAGCATGGTAGAGACAACCCTGGTAATTATAGACCAGTGAGTCTTACTTCACTTGTGGGTAAAGTGTTAAAAGTTATGAGAGAGGGGAATTATAATCCTCTCGATAGGAATAAGCTGATTAGGGATAGTCAACGCTGTTTGTGAAGGGTAGGTCGTGCCTCACAAACCTTAGAGTTCTTTGAGAAGATAACCAAATAGGTGGATGAGGATAGAGCAGTTAATGTGGTGTATGTGGATTTCAGTAAGGCATTTGATAAGGTTCTCCATGGTAGGCTACTGCACAAAATACGGAGGCATGAGGTTGAGAGTGATGTAGTGGTTTGGATCAGAAATTGGATAGCTGAAAGAAGACAGAGGGTGGTGGTTGATGGGAAATGTTCATCCTGGAGTTGAGGCTGCAAGGATCTGTTTTGGGTCCACTGCTATTTTTATAAACGACGTGGATGAGAGCATAGAAGGATGGGTTAATAAATTTGTGACAAGACTAAGGTCAGTACAGTTGTGGATCGTGCCGAAGGATGTTTTAGGTTACAGAAGGACATAGATAAGCAGCAGAGCTGGGCTGAGAGATGGCAAATGGAGTTTAATGCAGAAAAAATGTGAGGTGATTCATTTTGGAAGGAGTAACAGGAATGCAGAGTACTGGGCTAATGATAAGACTCTTCGTAGTGTAGATGAGCAGAGAGATTTCGGTGTCCATGTACATTGATCCCTCAAAGTTGCCACCCAGGTTGATAGGGCTCTTAAAGGCATGCGTTGTGTTAGCTTTTATTAGTAGAAGGATTGTGTTTTGGAGCCATGAGATCGTGCTGCAACTGTACAAAACTCTAGTGCGACCGTACTTGGAGTGTTGCGTGCAGATCTGATCATTGTATTATAAGAAGGATGTGTAGGCTTTGGAAATGGTTCAGAGGAGATTTACTAGTATGTTGCATGGTATGGCAGGAAGGTCTTATGAGGAAAGGCTGAAGACTTGAGGCTGTTTTCGTTAGAGAGGAGGAGATTGGGAGGTGACTTAATTGAGACATAAGATCATCAGAAGGTTAGATCGGGTGGACAGTGAGAGTCTTTTTCCGAGGATGGTGATGGCTAGCACAAGGGGGCATAGCTTCAAATTGAGAGGTAATAGATACAGGACAAGTGTCAGGTAGTTGTTTTACTCAGTTGTGCGGACATAGAACGCACTGTCTGCAACTTTTGTAGACTCGCCAACTTTCATGGGCATTTAAATGGTCATTGTATAGGTATATGGACGAAAATGGAACAGTGTAGATTAGATGGGTTTCAGATTGGTTTCACAGGTCAGTGCAATATAGAGGGCCAAAGGGCCTGTACTGCACTGTAATATTCTATGTTCAGCCACATTTCTGGAATGATCATGTTTTCCTTTAGATTATTAAACTTACCTCCTTGAAGTTAGACAAGGCTCACAGAAAGAATTGATAGTTTCAAGAGGTTTTCTACACACGCAACCATTTCTGTGGACTGACTTGTGTAGTACCTTGCACAATCTCAGGATATCCTGAGATTCTGGCTAAATAAACACTTCTGAAATGTTGTTCGCCATTATGACATAGGAAATATAGCAGCTTATTGGTATGCACTTTCGTTAAAATGAACTAGGTATTCTCTTCTAATGGTGTTGGTAGAGCATTAAAGGTTGAGGACATCAGGTTCAAAATTCGTATACTCTTCAAAATACTACTGCAGCATTTACTCAAGGTAGGACTTAGTTCTGCATGGGCAAGTGAGATTCACATAGTGCTTTTTGCAGTCATTGTATGTCTTTACAATCCATGAAGTGCAATCGACAGCAGTTACCATTGTAATTTAGGGAGAAAGTATGAGTAATTTGTACCCAGAGTTGTTTGTTATTTGTTTCTCAAAGAACAGTAAGGTAATGATTTGGATACTCTTAGATATTGATTCAGCGAGAAATATTTTTCAGAGCACTGGGGATAACTCCCCTGCTGTTCTTCAAAATAGTGAAATGGGATTTTTACATTCACCCAAGCAAATAGATGGGGCTTCAGTTTAACATTCATCTAAAAGTTGACACCAGCAACAATACAGCACTCCTGCATTACTTACTGGAGTGATGGTCTTGGTATTTGTAGTGATTCAGGTAAGAAATATGTGGAGCCACAATTAATACTTGGTACAGTAAATCTAATGCCTAGACTTAATTCTATTTATCTAGTCTTGCAAGATCACTCTCACTTATGCACTTGACTGCTGTGAAGTAAAATAAATTGACTGTTACATTACATTAGTGATTGTATTTAGCTGTTCAGTTGCAAGTCATTGACTTGATGTGACAGCAAAACATTTAAGTTTTAACAATTCATCAATATACTTTAATATTTTTGTTTTTGCTCAATGAATGTAATTTTTAAAAAGAATTACTTACCAAACACTTGATATCCGTCCCTTTACTCACCCTAATTCCTGTTCACCTGTTATCTCTATTCTCCATTAGTCTCTAATGGCCCCAAACTGAAAACATCTCATTTCAAAAAATTATCTTATTCATTTTTCTCCATGGACTAGAATCCTTTTATCTCTGTAGTTTCCAGTCTTGTCTGTTTTGCTGCAGTTTTGAGTGTTGACATTTTTATTGTTCTACATTGACCATGTTTTTGGTTGCTTATACTTTATCCTATCTGCTTCCCTGTTTCTCCTCCTCAAGACATTCCTTAAACTGAACTCTTTGACAAAGCTTTAGTGACCTATCAGAATTCCTAATTGTAGAACACTGTAGGTTTTATGGGTAACACTTCTGAAGTGCCTAAGAATGTTTTTAACTTTATTAAAATCTCAAGTTATAAATGAAAGTTGTAATTAATGTGCAGGAAATATGTATCACTTTCATATTTGTGTACTGAGCCTTTTTAACTTGATTTCTACAAAACATCCATGTTTCAAATATTAGTACATTTACAACTTGTGTGAAACTTGTAGTTCACGTCAAACTGCAAGTTGCTGTGATCTTTTAAAATGTACAGAATACAAGTTGAGTATAACTTGTTGAAAGTTGTTCTAGCTATAATTGTGTCTCCTATTGAAAATGATGTGTTTTGCCACTAGGTGTCACATTCTGCAAGTTAATAGATTTTGTCTCTGGTTTTATAGATTTGACTTTGTGGCTGTACTCATTCTTTATTGAAGACGAGGAAACCAATTTCGATGGGAAGCATCTAAGGCAGTTTAAAGTGTATTTTGAATCCTTAATAAAAACATCTACAATTTCTTATTTTAAATGGGATCTGTACCTCATTGCATTGTGTTGGAGGGGACAAAAGTTACATAATGGAGAAGGCATATACAGGAATAATTTCAAAAATAAATTACTGTTTACGTTAGAATCTGGATTATCCGAATAAGATGGGCAGGACGTACCTTTGGATAATTGATCGTTCAGATAATCGATCTGATCATAAACAAGCAGTAATTTAAGTGTCGGTTATCCGAACATTTCTCAATTTTCCAGCAATGCACACCATAATGCCGTTTAACTGATTACTGCTTATTTACAGTAGATCAGTTATTTACGTGCCGGTTATTGAACATTTCTCGGTTATGCAGCAATGCATGCATTTATTAGCTACTAACTGAATGCTAAGTTGCCTAATACCATTTTTACAGGATCTTGAGATCTTGTATGGATAATCTGAAATTTGGATTATTGATGTTTGGATAATCGAGGTTGTGCTGTACCTATATATTTTTCAGTTGCATGAGGATTTTGACTTCTGATATTTTTTTTAAAACAAGGAGTTCTTGCAATGAACTGTCCTTTTAAAAATCTTGTTGGTAATGTTTTGTTAATATACCTGTAATGTTGTGGAAGATTCAGCTTTTCCATCTTGTGCAGTTTATTGTTTTATTTACAGTTTCATATGTACCAGCGGATCAATACCATTCAAATCTTTCTCACTTTTAAAAATGAGTAACTCTTTTTGAATGTAGTCAAACTTCATAAGTGAATCTTATTGCAAATTATTTTTTTGGAAATGTTTCAGTGCATGGTGGAAGAGTCCTGTTATGTTTAATATCAGCTTTGGCTGACATACTTAAGTAACTGGAATCCATTCCCTTGTGCCAGTGAATTGAGGAGAAGCTTAACATTTGAACAGAATAGTGGCATATTTTGAATATGATGTAGATTTGTGGGCAGCCTTGCTATTCATATTGGATAATTATCTGCTCTGTAAATTACAGATGAAATTTTAAATACTACAGCACCAGAGAGGAAGACTATGAAATCAATATTCTCTGTAACAAATTTAACAAGACCAAATATTGGTACAATTTTTTAGTACTTGCAGAAGAAAAAAAAATTGCTTTATGCCCTATATACACTGGTTTTGAAAGTAAGCATGGAATTCAGCACATGTCTTGGATTTGGTAAATCTTTCCTGGCGATTACTTAGCACACCAGATGGAAGTTTATTCACATTATTTTTCGAGAAAGAAAAGAGGCAGTTCAGGCCTAAATCAAAATACTATGCAGTAAATATCCAGGCTCTGCACAATGACATAATTATGGTGGAACCTCCATTAACCATTGAATAGAGGTAAAAGACTAGCCATGAAAAAGCTAGTTGCTGCAAATTTTGAAAGCGTTATGGAATTTGTCATTTGTTAATATAAATAAATGCCAGTGTGCAATGTTTAATGCTCTTGCAGACACCCCCAGCTCCTTAATTTTGCAGCCCAAAGAACACTACCTTCACAATCCTCTGTACCTGCTTTCAATGCAAATGTCAACTAGGGGGCTATTGATGAAATTTCATGCTCTGGGAAACCATATGCAACACACTAATTTTAAGAGTTCTGACTCCTTGAAAATGGATAATTGATGTTCCACCATATATCCTGAAACAGCTTTCTGTTATGAAAGCATTGGTTATCCTTGTAAATGAACCTAAAACTTGATATCTAAACTTGTACCACCTTAACATAGTTTGAAGAAAAACTGAAAATTTAGAATACCTGGGTAGGTATAACGAAAGTGTTGAGCCTGAATTGCAGTTGTATTTTGTTGCTAGCTGAACTCCACTCCAGTCACCGGTTGCATTTTGTTTTGGTTTATTAGTTGGAGGTAAGGTTACCTTCTCTGCACTGTTTCTGCACTTATTATCACAATGTAAATGTGAATTTGCCTTTTATGTTCACCATCACTCACCAAAATTACTTTGCCTGTAGGAAGTTGGGTTTCTTCCTCGTTTCTGTTGATTGTGAGAATGGGTTGTCCAGGTTCAAGCTTTTTAAATGATAGCCACTGAAATGTCCTAAATCTTGCAGCTCAGCTAAAATTACTCCTAAGTAAGGCTAATGAAGCACTTTGTTGATTAGTATCTAAAAGGCTTAACTCTGCTCATTAGTTATGTTGGTGGAAAGGAAGTTGTACTTCAGCTTCATAGCTGAGATCCATCTGAGGCATATACTTCTCTTCAAAACTCCCTTGTATTGTAATTACCTAATGTGCTTCATATCCATATCCTTGAGTATCAATACAAGGGCAAGTGTTCTCAGCTGTCAAATTTTTAAGGAAAAAGAATATGATAGTGGTATTTCATTTATTAACCTGGTCAAAACCATACATAGTATTTGGTAGCTATGGGCTTAAAACTCTCAACTACTGAGATGCAAGAAATACCGTTTATTGTCAATATTAGTTTAATAACAATGTCAATTTTTGATTGTAACTATTTTAAACTATATGATTATAAATATTACAGTTACTCAAAAAGTACATCCAACACCAAAAGTTACAACTCCAAAACCTGTGTCTGGTGCACCTAAAAGAGCTGCAATGGTGGGAAATGGAGATGCACAGGTTGCAGAACTAGCTCAACAGGTAACTAAAATCTCTGCCTTTTATAACTCTTAAGTGACTGGTATGGTTTAGTTAATTGGTATGATTTAATTTGATTTAAATTGCCTCTCAACAGCGAAATACTACAGATGCTGGAAATCTGAAATACAAACAAAAAGTGCTAGAGCAAGTCAGTAGGTGTGGCAATATCTTTTGAGAAAAGAGTGAACATTTTGAGTCCAATATAGCTCCTCTTCTGAACCGCAGTTCAAATCCTGCTGACTTTCTGCAGTATTTTGTTTTTGTTTTCAAATGTCATGAGTGGATATCTCATTTTTCTTGAACCTGAGCACAAGGATTCAGGATTTGAAGCACGGGACGCAACTGTAAGAAAACTGATTTCTCACTAACTTTACAATATTGAAAGCTTTACCAAGATGACATCAGCAGACACTACATATTCATCCAATTCAATTTTATGCTACTTTAAAGAATGTGAAAGATATCGAACCTGTCTTGAGTTCCATCTAAGATTCTATATCAGCTTTGAACATGGATGGTTCTCTTGCATTTAGATGTTGAATAATCCTGTTCGGGCAATTACTTTTTAAAAAAAAGTCTCCTTACTTAGCTGCTACAAGAGTGATATATTACATTTCATGTTTTTGCTACAAAGTGAAACTTTGCTTAATTTTATCATTCTCTTGTAGGTAGCAATTTCTATATAATTGTCTGTCGCATTTGGTTTTTATTATATTTTACACATACTTGTACATTCAGCACCATTTACAACTTTTCTATGCTACTGAGCAGCAGTGGTGAAGGAGGGAATGAATGTGCTCCTGGTTTAGTGAGCTGCTTTGGTGTCAAGTTTCTTATGTGTTGTAGGAGCTACACTCTTGCAGGCAGGTGGGGAATATTCCATTATACTCCTCCTGACTTGTGCTTTGTAATTGGTGGGCAGGCTTTGGGGCGTCAAAAGGTCAGTTACTGACTGCATTATAGAACTTCACAGCGCAATACAGGTCCTTTTGGCTTTCGATGTTGCGCTGACCTGTCATACCAATCTGAAGCCCATCTAACCTACACTATTCCATGTATGCCCATATGTTTGTCCAATGATGACTTAAAGTTGGCAAATCTACTACCATTGCAGGCAAAGCATTCTATACCCTTACTACTCTGAGTAAAGAAACTAGCTCTGACGTCTGTCCTATATCTATCACCCCTCCATTTAAAGCTATCCCCCCCTCGTGCTCACCGTCACCATACTTGGAAAAAGGCTTTCCCTGTCCACCCTGTCTAACCCCTTATGTGTCTCTATTCAGTTACCTCTCAACCTTCTTCTCTCTAATGAAAACAGCCTCAAGACCCTCCGCTTTTCCTCATAAGACCTTCCCTCCATACCAGGGAGCATCCTAGTAAATCTCCTCTGCAACCTTTCCAAAGCTTCCATATCCTTCTCATAATGCGGTGACTAGAACTGTGCACAATACTCCAGTGCGGCCGCACCAGAGTTTTGTACAGCTGTAGCGTAACCTCGTGGTTCCGGAACTCGATCCTTCTATTAATAAAAGCTAAAATACTGTATACCATCTTAACAACCCTGTCAACCTGGGTGGCAACTTTCAAGGATCTGTGTATATGGACACCGAGATATCTCTGCTCATCTACACTATCAAGAATCTTACCATTAGCCCAGTACTTTGCATTCCGGTTACTTCGACCAAAGTGAACCACCTCACACTTGTCTGCATTAAACTCCGTTTGCCACCTCTCAGCCCAGCTCTACAGCTTATCTATGTCTCTGTAACCTACAACATTCTTTGTCACTATCCACAACTCCACCGACCTTAGTGTCGTCTGCAAATTTACTAACCCACCCTTCTACGTCCTCATCCAGGTCATTTATAAAAATGACGAACAGCAGTGGACCCATCACCAACCCTTGTGGTACACCACTAGTAACTGGACTCCAGGATGAACATTTCCCATCAACCACCACCCTCTGTCTTCTTTCAGCAAGCTAATTACTGAGCCAAACTGCTGTATCTCCCACAATTCCATTCCTCCGTACTTTGTACAATAGCCTACTGTGGGGAACTTTATAAATGCCTTGCTGAAATCCATATACACCACATCAACTGGTTTACTCTCATCTATCTGTTTGGTCACCTTCTCAAAGAATTCAATAAGGTTTGTGAGGCACGACCTACCCTTCACGAAACCATGCTGACTATCCCTAATCAAATTATTCTTATCTAGGATTTATAATCATCTATCCCTTCTAACCTTTTCCAATACTTCATCAACAACTGAAGTAGGGCTCATTGGTCTATAATTACCAGGGTTGTCTGTACTCCCCTTCTTGAGCAGGGGAACCATATTTGCGATCCTCCAGTCTTCTGGCACTATTCCTGTAGACAATGATGATTTAACGATCAATGCCAAAGGCTCAGTGATCTCCTCCCTGGCTTCCCAGAGGATCCTAGGATAAATCCCATCCGGCCCAGGGGACTTATCTATGTTCACACTCTGCAGGATTTCTAATACCTCTTCATTGTGAACCTCAATCCCATCTAGTCTAGTAGCCTGTATCTCAGTATTCTCCTCGACAACATTGTTGTTTTCTAGAGTGAATACTGTCGAAAAATATTCATTTAGTTCTTCCCCTATCTCCTCTGACTTCACACACAACTTCCCACTTCTATCCTTGATTGGCCCTAATCTTACTCTCATCATTCTTTTATTCCTTAAATACCTATAGAATGCCTTAGGGTTTACCCTGATCCTATCCGCCAACAACTTTTCATGCCTCCTCCTGGATCTTCTGAGCTCTCTTTAGGTCTTTCCTGGCTACCTTGTAACCCTCAAGCGCCCTAACTGAGCCTAACATAAGCCACCTTCTTCCTCTTGACCAGCGATTCACTTCCTTCGTAAACCACGGCTCCCGCACTCTACAGCTTCCTCCCTGCCTGACAGGTACCGACTTATCTAGGACACACAGGACCTTTTCCTTGAATAAGCTCCACATTTCTAATGTGCCCATCCCCCGCAGTTTCCTTCCCCATCCTATGCTTCCTAAATCTTGCCTAATTGCATCGTAATTGCCTTTCCCCCAGTTGTAACTCTTGTCTAGTGGTATACACCTATCCCTTTCTCTCACTAAAGTAAGCATAATAGAATTGTGATCGCTATCACCAAAGTGCTAACCTACTTCGAAGTCTAACACCTGGCCAGGCTCATTACCCAGTACCTTGTTGGCCTGTCAACATACTTTCAGGAAGCCCTCCTGCACACACTGGACACAAACTGACCCATCTATGGTACTTGTTCCCAGTCAATAGTTGGAAAGTTAAAATCCCCCATGACAACTACCCTGTCTGTCTCTCTCTCCTATCGAGAATCATCTTTGCTATCCTTTCCTCTACATCTCTGGAACTATTCTGGGCCTTTAGAAAACTCCCAACAGTGTGACCTCTCCTTTCCTGTTTCTAAACTCAGCCCATACTACCTCAGTTGACGAGTCCCCAAACATCCTTTCTGCAACTGTAATACTATCCTTGACCAACAATGCCACACCTCCCCCTCTTTTACCATTTTCTCTGTTCTTACTGAAACATCTAAATCCTGGAACCTGCAACAACCATTCCCGTCCCTGCTCTATCCATGTCTCCGAAATGGCCACAACATCGAAGTCCCATGCTGCAAGTTCACCCACCTTTTTCCAAATGCTCCTGGCGTTGAAGTAGACACACTTCAAACTAACGTCTTGCTTGCTGATGCCCTCTTGCGTGCCTGAAACTTGATTTCGGCCTCCCTACTCTCAACCTTTTCTCTACTGTAACTACAAATTTGGTTCCCATCCCCTTCCTGGACTGGTTCAAACCCACCCCAATAGCCTTAGCGAATCCCCCCCCTCCCCCCAAGGAAATTAGTACCCCTCTGGTTCAGATGAAGACCATCCTGCTTGTAGAGGTCCCACCCACCCCAGAAAGAGCCCCAATTATCCAAGAATCCAAAACCCACCCTCCCCTGCACCATCCCTGTAGCCACGTGTTCAACTTCTCTCTCTCCCTATTCCTTGCCTCACTAGCATGTGGCACAGGCAACAAACTAGAGGCAACAACTCTCTTCGTCCTAGCTCTAAGCTTCCATCCTCGCTCCCTGAATTTTTGCCTTAAATCCACATCTCTCTTCCTACCTATGTCATTGGTGCCCATGTGGGCCACAACTTGGGGCTGCTCCCCCGCCCCCTTAAGGATCACAAAAACACGATCTGAGACATCACGAACCCTGGCACCTGGGAGGCAGCACACCAACCGTGAGTGTGTCTCATCCCCACAGAACCTCCTTATCTGTACCTCTAACTATGGAGTCCCCAATGACTACTACTCTGCTCCTCTTTCCCCCTTCCCTTCTAAGCAGCAGGGACAAACTCTGTGCCAGAGCCCTGTGCCCCACTGCTTTCCCCTGGTAAGTTTTCCCCCCCCAACAGTACCCAAAATGGTATACTTATTGTTGAGGGGAATGGCCACAGGGGAGCCCTGCACTGCCTGCCCTTTCTGTCCCCTGACTGTAACCTGTCTGCCCTTTTCTTGTACCTGAGGAGTGACTACCTCCCTGTAACTCCTCTCAATAACCCCCTCTGCCTGCTGAATGATCTGAAGTTCATCCAGCTCTAGCTCCAGTTCCCTCACGTGACTTTCAAGGAGCTGGAGTTGGGTGCACTTCCTGCAGATGTAGTCAGCAGGGACACTAGTGGTGACCCTTACCTTCCACATTCTGCAGGAGGAACATTCAATTGCCCTAACCTCCATTCCCATTATTCTAAATTCCCAAAGAGACTGTTGAAAAATAAGGAATAAAAAATAAACTCGTTACTTACCAATCTGGTGCATAGAGCCTTTTTTTTTGGAGAGAGGAGGAGGAGGATGGGTGGGCGACACTACCCGAGTAGTGTTAGGGGTAACGCAACCACACAAATATGACTTCCCAGAAGTCCTTCGCTCCTCCTTCACACCTTTCGGCAAATGGAAGCCCCGACACCTGAAGTAAGGTTTTTAAACAGTTAAACTCACCTTCCCAGAAGTCCTTTGCACCCCTCAGCCTAGCCTTTACTTGTTCTTGCAACCACTCCATTTACTTGGCTAGTCCAATTCAGTTTCTGGACAGTGGTCTCCCACAGAATGTTCATAGTGGAGGACTCAGTGATAGCAATGTCATTGAATGCCAAGAGCAATGGTTAGATCATCTCTTAATGGTGAAGGTCGTTATGTGGCACAAATGTTACTTGCCTCAACCTTGGTATTGTCCAGCTCTTTGTTCAGGAAGGACAGTCTTCGATAATTTTCTAAATATCCTGTTGCCTCTAGTTTTCAATTTCTTCTCTCCATACTTGGAGTATAGTTTCACTGGTACTAGTGTGTTGTTAATATCTCACCCAAGTGATCAGTTACATTGACATCGCATTACAATGAATCCAGTCCACACACTTGCATTCTTGAGCTTGATTTCCTGAGAGCAACAACCATGGTGACTCTTTTTTTTCTCCTCCCCCCTCCTTATCTCTTGGCACTTTAAATTTGAGTAGTGATAACAAGTATAGACCCAGGTCTTTCCAAACCCTCATGCTTCCTGACTCTGTCCAGTCAGATCTCCTCCTGAAGTCCCCAGGATCACAGATTCCAGTTTTCAATGAAATTGGTTGAAACAACTGGAAACACTGGATACAGTAAAGGCCATGGACCCTGACAACATTCTGGCAATAGTGCTGAAGATCTGTGCTCCAGAACTAGCTGAACCCCTAGTCAAGCTGCTCCAGCACACCTCCAACACGAGTGTCTGCTGGAAATTGTGGAATATTGTCCAGGTATGTCCTGTGCACAAGATGCAGAAGAAACTCAAGCTGGTCAAGTACTGTCTTATCAATCTATTTTCCATCACAAAAAAAGTGATGGAAGGAGGTGTCGACAGCGCTAGCAAGTGGCACTTGCAAAGGAACAACCTGCTCACTGGTGATCAGTTTGGGCTTCACCAGGACCACTTAGTTCCTGATCTCATTACAGCCTTGATGCAAACATGGACAAAAGAGCTGGTTCACAGGTGAGATGAGAGCGACTGCCTTTGACATTATGGTAGCATTTGACCAAGTATGGCAGGAAGGACCCCAAGAAAAACTGGAGTTAGTGGAAGGACAGCTCACCTCTGGTTGAAGTCACACCTACAACTAAGGAAGATGGCTGTGATTGTGAGATGTCAATCATCCAAGGCTCCAGGACATTACCACAAGTGTTTAGAGTGGTGTTCTAATCCCAACCATGTTTACTTTCATTATCAAATACCTTCTATTTTTAAGGTTGGGAAGAGGACACTTGCTAATATTTTGTGTTCAAGAGCCTCTGAAACTAAAGATGTCAATTTCCATATGCAGCAAGACCTAGCCAGCATCCTGGCTTGGGCTGATAAATAACATAATGCCCAGCACATGTGCATAAATGTATGATCGTTTCCAACAAGATGAAATCTTAATTATCAGTCCTTGAATTTTAATGGAGTTGCCATCGCTGAATCACTCACTATCAACATTTCTGGGAGTTGCTACTACTAACGGTAAACTGGACCAGCCATGTAAATACTGAGGCTACAAGAACAGGACAAAAGTTAGGAATCTGGCAGCAAGAAACTCGTCTGTTGTCTCTCCAAAGCTGATCCACTATCCACATGATCAGGGGTGTGATGGAGCACTTCACTTGCTTGGATGTATGCAGCTCTAAAAACACACTAGCTTGACATCATCCATGACAGAGCAGCCTGCCTGATTGACACTTCCTCCACCACAGGTGACAGCAGTGCTATGTACAAGTCCTCTGACTGCAGACTTAAACCTGTGACCTTTGCCATCTAGAAGGGGAAGGACAGTAGATGCATGGGAACACCATTGCCTGCAAGTTCTTGCAATCAGCGCGTTACCCTGACTTGGAATTGTATTTCTATTCCTGAACTTTCATTGGGTCAAAATCCTGGAACACCCTTCCAAATAGCACTGTGGGTATTTCTCCACCCCAAAGATAGCAGTTCAAGAAAGCAGCTCACCACCACCTTTTCCAGGTTAATTGGGGATGGACAATAAATGCTTAGCCAGCACCACACACCTCCCACAAATTCACATTTAAAATTTGATTATTTTATATCTTTGTTACAGTGGTATATGAAGTGTGTTAATCATATTTGGTCAGTAGATCAGGTTTTTATTTAATTACAAATTAAAGTGACGTTGTATTCTATATCTCAAGTATTGATCTGATATTTTTTGGTTATAAGGGAGTGCCCTCTTGTTAACTTATGTAATTGATGTAAATGTTAGTTTTGTTAGAGTAAACCTTGAATTAATCTTTTAAAACTTCAAATGTTTTAATTTGAAATGAGCATGAAAGTATCTCTGCATTATTATAGTTAATGTTCTATGCTTGCACAGATCAACGTACTAAAAATTACAGTTGAAGATCTTGAAAAGGAAAGAGACTTTTATTTTGGGAAACTGAGAAATATTGAATTAATCTGCCAAGAAAATGAACAAGACAATGATCCTGTGATTCAGCGAATTGTGGAGATTTTATATGCAACAGACGTAAGAATTATTTCTTTCTACATTAGTTTGGTTTCTTGGTGCATGTGCCTGAAAACATTTATAGTGGATTAACCACAGTGGAGTGTTACCAAGTTATCTTCTATGCTGATTGCTTTTCTTGGGGAGAATAGCTAATTGCATTTTTAAATTTAACATTATTGTAATTAAAGAAAATTTATCTGGATTGAATGAAACTGTCCACACAGAGAATTTTATTTTCCAGTACATATTTTTAAGGTAAGAGGAGAAAGAGATTTTAAAAGGGGCCTCAGCGGCAACGTTTTCAGAGGGTGGTATATGGAATAAACTGCCAGAGGAAGTGGTAGATGCAGCTACAGTTACAGCATTTAAAAGACATTTGAATAGGTAAGTGAATAAGAGAGGTTTCGGGGGGGGTATGAGCCAAATGTAGGCAAGTGGGAATAGTTGAGTTTAGGAAACTTGGTTGGATGGGCAAGTTGTACCAAAGGATCTGTTTCCGTGCTGTATGACTATATGCTTAAATTTAACCTACTTAAATGTCAGTGGCTCTATTTTTGACCAGCAGGTGCTGACTCAGGGAGCTTGAGTAAATTCAGGTGCAGACCAAACTATAACACGCACAAAATGTTTCTGCACAATTTATTATGGATATATCTTTTATATTAGATATTATTCCAATGGTATACCTTTTTTAAAAATGCATAGCTATAAAAGGCTAGGAGTGGGTAATGGTGGCTGTGAAGTCTTAAGAACTAATCTTAAACACTGATATTCAAATAACCCATACTAATAAAACCTACCCCTGAACAAACTGTTTAGAAACTTTTTTTACTTGTTAAATTTTCAGGTTTGTCATAGAATGCTGCTTGAATTCAGTTGCTCTTAATTTTATGGGATTTGGCTTTCACTGCTTTATGGCTACATGTATTAGATTAGATTAGACTTCCTACAGTGTGGAAACAGGCCCTTCGGCCCAACCAGTCCACACCAACCCTCTGAAGAGTAACCTACCCAGAGCCATTTCCCTCTGACTAATGTACCTAACACTATGGGGAATCATGGCCAATTCACTTGCCCTGCACATCTTTGGACTGTGGGAAGAAACCGGAACACACAGGGGAAACCCACGCAGACACTGGGAGAATGCGCAAACTCCACACCGACCGTTCCCCAAGGCTGGAATTGAATCAGGGATGCTGATTCTGTGAGGCAGCAGCGCTAACCACTGGGCCACCGTGCTGCCCCAAACAACAATGTAACATATTCCCAAATTACCTAGCCTGATCTTTTATATGTATATTTTGCCAATATCAAAGGTGATTGAAAAAGTACCAAATGAGATGAAATATATTTTTGAGTTGTTACAATGAAAGAGTGTGCAGTCAGTTCTGATATAATAGTTTTGTTTCCATGCGATCTCGCGCTGTAAGTAAATTGTGTGATAACAGCGCCATTTAAACTAATTGGACCAGGATCATGTTATAGGCAATATAGGTAAGGAAAGTTTGCTTTCTACAACTAATGGTCTAAATTCTTCAATTGCATTATAGCCAATTTGTGTTGAGAAAAGTGCATTATAGTAGAACCAACTGTATGGCATAATTAAGATAGATATTACTTATTTTATTCATAGATCTTGTCTAGAGTTTTCACTTTTTGTCTGTATTTGGTAATCTGGAATTTGTCTCTGTTTTGTTCTTTGGGATTATTGTTGCTCAGTTTCCAGTCCTCTTTGCCATATCATGAACTTCAAAGTTTTCCATATGTCAGCATAATGAGACGGGTTAATGATGTAACTTTTTACACTGAACCAATTTCTTGTTTTTTTTTAAAGTGAACTTGATGCAACCAAATACAGCTCAAAATAAATTTGGCACAAGAACTTCATATTTAATGTGATGATTTACCTATCACTTCTGAATAAGCTGATTGTATATAACCAAAATGTCTCAAAATAACTCCATTAACTAAACTCATCCGTTTCATAGTAAACTAAACATTTAAACCTCTTTGGAAGCCAGCAAACTTAATAGATACTTACCCCAATGATTTAATTTGCTTTGTGGCTGCTGCTGGATTTTTGTTAGAATGCTTCCAGTATAGTTTTTAAAATTAGCATTAAAGATTGCAAAAACTCAGTTTGTGCTGGATGTATTTTTCACCTAAGCCATTAAACTGTCTGGTTTTGCTGCTTTCAGGTGAACTGAGATGTACAATGCATCATTTGGGAAACTCGAGGCATTGTATTTATGGGTGACACGGTAGCTCAGTGACACGGTAGCTCAGTGGTCAATACTGCTGTCTCACAGCACCAAATACCCAGGTTCACTTCGGCCTTGGGTAACAGTCTGTGTGGAGTTTGTATATTCTCCCCTTGTCTGTATGGGTTTCCACTGAGTGCAATATAGTGACTCAATCAAAAGTGCTGCCAACTGAAAAACTGACCTTGTTTTTGAAGTAGGCCACTTTAAGTGACATTCTTGATTGCTTTCTGAGAAATGGAAGAAAATATTAAGTCCGAAACTGAATTACTTTATCCAAATTAGGTATTGTATGCATTGTGAACCATCAATGATATCTGATACTTCTGCACCCCAAAAGTCTGCAAAGTAAAGAGAAGCTCTGTGCCTGTAGCTCTAAAGGCCAGCTCCACATATTGTTCAGTGAATGTGCTCGTACACTTAGATGGCCCTGAGTTATTTCTTCCCCTGCAACTATACTACTAAATGCCACCTGCAACCTGTTCTTGAGGCCAAAACTTTTATTCTGTCCAAGTTTGTGAGGGTTTCTTTTCTTCTGGGGGTATAATGGTGAGGGCAGGAATTGACCTGTAGAATTATCTTCCCCAGACAGCATTGGAGGCAGGTCACTGAATGTCTTTAAGTCTAACTCAAATGGATCCTTTATTGGTGAAAGAATTCAAAGGCTATGTGGGTCTACAGGAAATTACAGTTCAGCCGAATAGACTACTGTTCCTCAGTCGTATGATCAAATGGGCCTGCTCTAGATTCAATAACATCATAGTTAGTTTCCTTATGACCTTAACTCTACTTCTATGTCTGTATGTCATTCTTGATTCTTCTGTAGATCAAAGCATTTGTTTGAATGTATTCCATGATATAATCCCCAATAGTCTGTGGGGAAGTGGATTCCAAAGGCTAAGTACCTCTGATAACATGCCCCCTTATCTTAAATAAGAGATCCCTTATTTTGAAACAGTGACCCCTATACTTAGATTTTCAAATGAGAGAGAGTATTTTCTCTGCATTGACTGCTCCATCATTCAGTAAGATCATGCTGTGATCTGATTCAACTTTTCTTTTTACATTCCCTATAACCCTTGACAGTCTTGTCTATCAAGAATCATCTGTCTAATTCTGTCTCAAGTAAATTTGAAGATCCAGCCTCAACTGTTCTCCAGAGAAGAAAATTCCTGAGACTAAAACCTGAGGAAATTTCTCCTCAAATCTGTTCTGACAGAGAATGTTTACTCTTAATCCTAGTTATAGCCTCTCCTCTGCATCCATCCTGTTACCTCCCCATAGGATCTAAAATGAAACAAAAAATTGTGGATGCTAGAAATCTGAAACAAATTGCTAGTGGAACTTGGCATGACTGGTAGTATCTGTGGAGAGAAAACAGAGTTAACATTTCAGATGCAATGACCCTTCAGAACTTGTTCTGATGCTACCTGAGCTGCTGAATTTCACCTGCAATTTCTGTTTTTGTCCCCTCGGATCTTGTGTATTAATGCAATTACTTTTCATTCTTTGAAACACTAATGGGTGTAGGCCCAATCTTTCAACTTTATAAGAAAAGCCCTTCATACCGGAATAAGTCAACTGAACCCTCTCTGGACTGCTTCTAATGCAATTGTGGTGTTTTCAAATTTAGAACAAAAATGTCTACAGTACTCCAGATATCGTCTTACCAAGGCTTTTACTTTTTGTATTCAAATTTCCCTACTCTTTTGTTCTATTCCCCTTTTATACTAGATGCCAATGTTCTTTATGCCTTCATTAGTATTTTTGAAACCTGAAAACTGACTACTTGTGATTAGTGGACCAGGACACCCCTGTCCTAGTTCTGCAGTCTCTTTCCATTGAAGTACAGGTCATTCTCTTGTAATGTGCATTTTGCAACATGAATTCGATGTAATGTGATTGACTAATTAGGGATCCTGTTTCTAAAGCGTGAACTTTTAAAACGTGTGGTGGCTGTAATGTGAACACAACACTTCAAACATTGCTTCTAAAGTGTGATTTTTCTATAACATGGAATTGCACAAGAATGCAACTATCGTGTTATAAAAGAACTGACTAGTATACTACTGTCCTATGTTTTCTGCTAAGTTGGCAAGTTTATATTTTCCCAAGTTATGCTCCATCTGCCCTTTTTGCTTCTTGCCCAGCTGCTTAATTTATCTATATTCATTTCTAATTTCTCTACCATCTTATCAGAATTTACTTCCTTACAAAATCAGGTATCATTAGCAAAGTTAGCTTCTATGCATTTAGTCCCACATCCAAGTTATTATGATATTATGTATGTTTGAGGCCTGAGCATTAACTCTGCTTCTTGCTAGCTAATCAGTTCATTCATGTATTTTATCCTGTACAACAGAAGCTCCTCTTTATGGTAACCTTTTGATGCGGCATTTTATCCAGTGCCAAATTTAGCACGCCCATGTGATCTCCCTTTTCTACTATATTTGTTCCTTCCCTCCTTGTTACTTGCTCAACAAACTCTATTTGTGAAACAATATTTCACTTTCATAAGTCTACATTGCCTTTGCCTGATCTTATTAGGATTTTCTGAAGATCCTGCTATGGGCTCAATAATGGATTCTAGCTATTTTCCCTTGAGAGATGTTTGACTAATTGACTGTATTTTTCTCATTTTTGTCTCGAATAATGATGTTACATTAGTTATTTCCCAATCCTTTGGAGCCTTTCAAGAATCTAAGGAATATATTATTTCTTGCTGTCCTTGTTTTAAGAGCATAGAATGCATGCGACCTGGTCCTGGAAACTTGTCAGATGTTAGGTCTTGGTGTTTTCCCAGCATATCTTCCTTGGTGTTGGTGTGTAGTAGTTGTAATGAGGTCAGCCTGGTGGACCTCATTGAATGAGTTCCCTGATTAGGGGTGTTAATCTGGTCCACTCAGGGATCCCTGGCTGACAGAGATAAACAGGAGTGTCAGAGGTTCTGCTAACAGCTGGCTCTGAGAGAATTGGATCAGTCTCAAGGGCTCTCTACATGTGAACGAAGGGTGACTTGGCGATGGGATTACTGGCTTCTGGAGTTATTTCAGTGGCTACGAAAGTGGGGTTAATGTAACCGTGCAAAAGCACCTACTTGCTGAAACCCAACTGGACTACAATCACTGGCTTTATCATTGTATTATATGGTAAGTGGAGTATGAGTTGTAGGATATTCTGATGGAAGCAGATACCCTCGCCAGTTTGATTAAGCTTGGGGAACACCACTTGAGTGAAGACTGTTGCATAGTCTCACTCCAGGATATATCCTGAACAGAGGGACTCCAGATCAGCCCACAGCAAAACTCCAAAGCTAAGCCTCGGTCAAACATTTTTTAAAACTTAAAATTTTCTTCAGGATGTAGGCCAGCAAGCCATTATAGGCGGTGACGATATGCAGACTCGAGACAGCAAAAGAGCCCCACTACACCTAAATGGAGTACAAAAACTCATAGGCCAGAATCGAGGCCTGAAAAGTCCACTTGTGTCTGGTTTGGAATAGTTACATCGCTTAGCAACATCCGAATTGAAACAAATCAAAATAAATGTCTGGTAAAATGGTCACCTGGTTCTAATGGAGGTTGATGCTGGCAAGGCTGCTTCAGTGATCGCAGTACCTTTTTTAACAAAATTCGCCATAGATTCCAGCCCTTAAGTTTGCGCAACACCTCAGCTAAACTAAAACCTATACCGGGGAACCTTTATTAAGGGTGCAACTTCAGTTCTGGTCTCTTAGAGAAGCGCTGGTTCAGTTGCCATTGGTTGTAGTAAAAGGCTTGGGCCCAAGAATGGTAGAGTGAAATTGGTTAAGAAAGATTCACTTAGGCTGGCTCAACATTTTTCAGTTAGAAAATGGCTGCCTGAGTGAAATCCTATTTTTTTCAAGGAAGTATGGGGACTTTCAAAATAGACACTGCTACCTTGCATGTTAACCAGGAAGCAACTCCACAATTCTGCATGGCCCACCTAATGCCATTTGCCTCATGGGCAAAAGTAGAGGCGGAAAGTGAAGGAATCATCACACCTGTCCAATTTGTGAAATGGGCAGTACCAGTCATACCAATTGTGAAGCCCATTGGGACAGTTTGCCTTTGTGGAGATTTTAAAGAAATGGTAATTTGCCTTTTGCAGCTGGATAAAAACCCAATCCCTTGCATGTAGAGGGTTTATATACAAAGCTGGCAGCCTGCTCTTCTCAAAGCTGGGCATGACCCATGTGTGCTTGCAATTGTGGTTAGATGAAGATTCCTACAAGTATGCTATAATTAATACCCATAGGGATTTGTACCAATATAAGAGACTGCCTGTGCAATTTTCCAGCGGATGATAGAGAGCGTTTTGCAAGGTCTACCTCAGGTCACCATTTATCTATATGATATGCTAATCAGAGGGAACACCGATAAGGAACACTTAGAAAACTTGGACATCAGTCTTTAGATGTTTCTCCCCGGCGGGCGTAAGCCTTAGAAGGGGAAAATGTGTTTCAGGCACCCCAGTTGATCTGCTTGGGCTAGAGTCAACAAGTCCAAAGTATAGCCATTGGAAGATAAAGCGAGGGCAATCAAAAGTGCCCCAGCTCCCATGTCAGTACTGGAGCTTAGGTCTTTCCTTAGGCTAGTGAACTATTACAGAAAGTTCATACATAACCTGGCCTCCATCTTGGCACCTTTGGATCAACTCTTTAAAAACTCTCCACCTTGGAAATGATCACTTAGCCAAGCCATAGCTTTTGGAAAAGTGAAGAAACAGCTATCATTCTCTAAGTTGCTGGCACACTATGATCCCAAGTGAGATCTGATATTGACATGTGATCGATATGGCATTGGGGTAACATTGGCTTTTAGGTGGCCCAGTGGTGAGGAACGTCCAAAGGCGGGTGCATCTAGAACTTTTTTTCATGTAGACTGGAAATACACCCAGATAGAAAAAGGAGGTTTGGTAGTTATGCCTGGAGTCGGGAATCTCCACCAATACTTCTATGGACATAAATTTGTAATAATAATGGATCTGAAACCCCTGCTCGATGTACTTCGAGGACAAGACAATGCTGTTTATCGCTTCAGGCCAAATTCCGTGGTGGGCTGTAATATTATGTGCATACAGTTACAAATTGGAACACTCTGAGAGGCTAAATAGCAAATGCGGATGCATTAAGCCACTTCCCACCGGCTGAACACTAACAGTGCTTTTAAATTTTATGGACACAGCTGACCATATTAAACTTTGGACACAGAAGGATCCAGTCCTGGCAAAACACACAGCTGGTCAGGATGGGGTGAACCAAAAGGCTTTCACAACTTGAATTGAAACTTTTTTCGGACCTGGAGAACCCAGGTCAGAGTAGAGGACAGCATATTATGGGGAGCAAGAGTGATTGTCCAGATATTGGCTAAGATATTGGGTCATCCAGGGATTTCAAAGTGATGTTGGTAAGAAGTTATGTCTGGTAGCCAGAATTGAATGCAGACATAGTTGCATTGGTGGGACACAATATTACCGCTGCATCTCCCCCACATTCGTGGGAACTGCTGGGTAAACCCTGGAGTAGGTGATACACTGGCTATGCAGTATCATATTATGGGCTCCATATTCTTCGCTATTGTGATGCTCACTCAAAATGGCTGGATGTGCATAGTGAGATGTCATGAGGTCAGCCAGGTAGAGTTCGTAGAATATGTTCCTTGATTCGACCATATTAATAGCCAGAGAGCCCTGGCCGACAAATATAAACATGAGTGTCAGAGATTCTGCTGACTCTGAGGGAGCTGGCTCAGTGTCAAGGATTCTCTGTGTGTAAATAAAGGGTGACTTGGTGATGGGATATCAGCATCTGTGGAGTTATTTCAGGTGGTTATTCTAAGTTTCCTATTCGCTTTCTCTTAATTTTTCAAGCACCTATTGTAAGTTTCCTAAGTCTTCTACAGTGACGACAGATGCATACATTGCCTGTTTAATGCCTCTGCTGTTTTCTATTGTCAATTCCCTGGCTTCTATTGACAGTCAATATTAGTAATAATTATGTTCTTTTTAAATACTTACAAAAAGCTAGCAAGAGTTTCTACATGTTATTAGGTAGCTTTCTGTTAGACTCTGGGTTAGTGGTGCTGGAAGAGCACAGCAGTTCAGGCAGCATCCAAGGAGCTTCGAAATCGATGTTTCAGGCAAAAGCCTTTCATCAGGAATAAAGGCAGTGAGCCTGAAGCGTGGAGAGATAAGCTAGAGGAGGGTGGGAGTGGGGAGAAAGTAGCATAGAGTACAATGGGTGAGTGGGGGAGGGGATGAAGGTGATAGGTCAAGGAGGAGAGGGTGGAGTGGATAGGTGGAAAAGAAGATAGGCAGGTAGGACAAGTCCGGACAAGTCATGGGGACAGTTACTGAGCTGGAAGTTTAGAACTAGGGTGAGGTGGGGGAAGGGGAAATGAGGAAACTGTTGAAGTGTTCCGAGGCGGAAGATGAGGCATTCTTCCTCCAGGCGTCTGGTGGTGAGGGAGCGGCGGTGAAGGAGGCCCAGGACCTCCATGTCCTCGGCAGAGTGGGAGGTGGAGTTGAAATGTTGGGCCACGGGGCAGTGTGGTTGATTAGTGCGGGTGTCCCGGAGATGTTCCCTAAAGCGCTCTGTTAGGAGGCGCCCAATCTCCCCAATGTAGAGGAGACCGCATCGGGAGCAACGGATACAATAAATGATATTAGTGGATGTGCAAGTAAAACTTTGGATGTGGAAGGCTCCTTTAGGGCCTTGGATAGAGGTGAGGGAGGAGGTGTGGGCGCAGGTTTTACAGTTCCTGTGGTGGCAGGGGAAAGCACCAGGATTGGAGGGTGGGTTGTTTGGGGGCATGGACCTGACCAGGTAGTCGCGGAGGGAACGGTCTTTGCGGAAGGCGGAAAGGGGTGGGGAAGGAAATATATCCCTGGTGGTGGGGTCTTTTTGGAGGTGGCAGAAATGTTGGCGGATGATTTGGTTTATGCAAAGGTTGGTCGGGTGGAAGGTGAGCACCAGGGGCGTTCTGTCCTTGTTATGGTTGGAGGAGTGGGGTCTGAGGGCGGAGGTGCGGGATGTAGACGAGATGCGTTGGAGGGCATCTTTAACCACTTGGGAAGGGAAATTGCAGTCTCTAAAGAAGGAGGCCATCTGGTGTGTTCTGTGGTGATGTCAACTACTTTATTATTTTTTCTGATCCTTAATACCTGCCCAATCTTAACGAACACCAACTTCGAAGCTTCCTTATTTAGCCACAATGATGCATCCTTCTCAGTCTTTTATTTATTGGACTGTGCAACCACTAGAATCCCATTCAGTGCAACTTACTGTTAACACTGTGCAACTTCAGTGTACTTGGAACCAATCAAACAAGTTCATTGCCTGAAATTGCTTTAATTCCTGCAGTCTCTTTCAGTATGTCAAATTCTTGATATTGCAATGGCTTTTGCATAGGATGCAAACGATGTATCCTGGATCGGTATTGCCAGATTTTCTGTCTCCTTTTTTTTAATCTTTTAAACAACTTACTTATCACCATTGATAAAATATGAAATGATGTGAATGAAAAACGTTACTATTATGACGCTAGCATAATTGAAATGTTAGTCAGTCTGTGGCTACTTTTAGGCAAAAGGTGGGTACTGCGGATGCTGGAGAAAAGCACAGCAGGCAAAGCAGCATCTGAGGAGCAGGAAAATTGAAGTTTCAGGCAAAAGTCCTTCAATTAAGAATGACTACTTTTTGTGACTACTTTTATGTTCATCCATCATCGCTGAATGCAAACACTTTTTACTTTTATATATAATGGTGCTCCCTTTACTAGTTTGCTGTTGTGCTACTATCTATGCATGCGTATCATTTAACATGACTGGTTAAATTAAAAGAATTAACTAATCCAGAGTGCTGGATACTGCTTAACTGGCAACTTGATTTCTCATGAGCGCTCTCAGCTTCCTGTGTATGGAATTTCCAAGAATCCCAATAGTGCGTCAACTTGTGGTCTACTTGCTATATTTAAATATTCTGATTTTGTTGTCTTAAGACTTGATCCCTGCTTGCTTTCCCTTTTTGGCTTGGCTGCAAGGAAAGTATTCCAAAAATGGCGTGATGACCCAGTAAAATATGGAATACCTAGTGTTAGAATTACTGTAGGGGCTGCTGACTTTTTGCAGGATACTTGAATTTCCGTTGACCAGAAGGGATCACATGATATAATTTCAAGTTTTAGATTTTGTTGGTAACAAACCAAAAATATTGCCTACACATCTTTTTTGTAGACAACATAACACTCTAGACTATAGAAAAGTGGTCCCCTCCTTTTTAGCTTAAAAAAAGACTAAAAATCCCCTACCACCACTACACTTCACACCACTTATAAGTGGGCAGTTTAATTTGGCACAGTTTCAACAAGATTAAGGAGGTAAACTTATGACATTGGTGTGGGATAAACTGGTTCAAGTTCATGGGACATTGACACCAGTCCTGGGGAAGGAGCAAGCTGTTCATTTGGAATGGGCTCCATATTGGCCATGCTGGCACCAGAGTCCTGGTGATTCACATAACTAGGGCTGTTGAGATAAGGCTTTAATTAGTGGGGAGTGGATTCAGTTGCATGGAAAATTTTGGAAAGTTAAAGGGGTTGGGAGGGCTCAGCAGAAGGTATTAAAGTTTCCAGAACAAGTAAAAGGACAGGGTATAGAAAAGCGCTTTTGCCCAAAATGTTGATTTTCCTGCTCTCTGATGCTGCCTGAACTGTTGTGCTTTTCCAGCACCACTCTAATCTAGAATCTGGTTTCCAGCATCTGCAGTCCTTGTTTTTACAGGATATAGAAAAGGGCAGGAGTCTTAACTTCAGCCACAGCAGATGAGGGGACAGCTATGAGAAGGGGGTCAGTCAACATGGGATTGAGGGTGCATTTAAATGCATGCAATATATGAAGCAAGGTAAATTAACTGTAATGCAGATGAAATTGGCAGATATGATGTCAGTATCACAGGGACATGGCTTACAAGGGGATCAGGGCTGGGAAGTAAATATCCAAAGATACATCTTCTATTAAAACAAGAAGCAGACAGAGGGTGGAGGGTTGCCTTGTTAGTAAGAAAGGAATCGGTAGCAAAGTGATAGAGTCAGAAGGCACAGAATCTGTGTTGAGCTGCAAAGGAAAATCGCCCTGATGGGTGTTGTGTACAGGCCTCCTAACAATAGTCGAAATGAGAGAAAGAAAGCATACTAGGAGATAGAAAAGGCATGTGAGAAAGGCACTATTACAATAATCATGAAGGACTTCAGTGTGCTGGTAGACTGGACAGTCAGGTTGGTAGCAAATCCCAAGAAAAGGAATTTGTGGAATGTCTACAAGATAGTTCTTTAGAGTACCTTGTAGTTCCCACTCAGGAGCAGGCAATTCGGAATTTGGTGATGTGTAATGAATCAGACATAATTAGTTAAGATGAAGGAACTCTTATGGGGAAATGACCATAATATGATTGAACTCGCCCTGCAGTTTGAGAAGGAGAAGCTAGAATCAGATGTAATGGTATTACAATTGAGTAAAGTTGACTACAAAGACACTAAAGAGGAGCTGGTTAGAGATGATTAAAAGGAGGAAATGAGCAGGGAAGACTGTATAGCAAAATGGCAAGAGGTTCTGGAGCTAATTCGGGAGGCAAGCAGAAATTTATTCCAAGGAGGAAGAAACCTTCTAAGGGGAGAATGAGGCAACCATGGGGCTGATCAGGGAAGTCCAGAACAGCATAAAAGCAAAAGAAAAAGCATACGATGTGGTGAAGCTAGAGGATTGGAAAGCCTTGTAAAAACCAGCAGAGAAAATCTAATAATAAAATCTAAGAAGTGGGGAGAAGATGAAATATGAGAGTAAGCTAGGTAGTAATATAAAAGAAGATTGCAGTAGTTTTTGTAGATATATAAAAGGTAAGAGAGGTGAGTGGCCGGTGAGGCTCGAGAACTGATAATATTGGGAACAAAGAAATGGCGGAGGAACTTAATCGTATTTTGCATCAGTTTTCATGGTGAAAGACATCACCTAGCCTAACAGAACTTCAGGGGATGGAGTATCGATGGTGATCTTTCAGGAATCACTGGAGTCAGGGAGGACTGGAAAATGGCTAATGTAAGGAAAGCAAAGGACAAAACTATAGGCTTGTTGGCCTAACTTCAGTCATTGGTAAGATTTTAGAGTCTATTATTAAGGATAAGATTGTGGAGTCCTTGGAAGTGCATGGTAAAAAAGCACAGCCTTGTCAACGGGAGGTTATGCCTGACAAATCCGTTAGAGTTCTTTGAGGATGAAATAAGCAAGTTAGACAAATGAGAGCCAGTGGACATGATCCAGAAGGCCTTTGACAAGATGCTGCACAGGAGACTTAAGATAACAGCCAAGCAAGGTACTAACGTGGATGGGTGATTGGTAGTCTGGCAGAAAACGGAGACTAGGGAGAAAGGGGTCTTTTTAGAATGCCAGTCAGTGACCAGTGGAGGTCTGTATTGGGGCCAAAATTATTCATTGTTATACACAAATGTTCTGTACGAAGGAACTGAGGGCTTTTTTGTTAAGTTTGTAGATGACAAAAATAGGTGGAGAGGCATGCAGTGTTGAGGAAGCAGGGAGGTTATAGAAGGTCTTGGACAGACTAGGAGAGTGAGCAAAGAAGTGACAGATGGAATACAATGTGAGAAAATGTGAGGTTTTACACTTTGATAGGAAGAATAGAGGCATAAACAATTTTCTAAACAACAAGGCTTAACAAATCTAAAGTGCAGATGGACTTGGGAGTCCTGGTTAAGGATTCTCTTAATGTTAACATGCAGGTTCAGTTGGCAGTTGCACTGCTGAGGCAGTAAAGTCACTATTTGGACTGCATTGGAGTATTTTAGGTAGTTTTAGGCACTGTATCCAAGGAAGGATGTGCTAGCATTAGAGGGGGTCCAGAGGAGGTTTAAAAGAATGATCCCAGGGATGGAACGATTGGTCAAATGAGGAATAGTTCAGAACTCTGGTTCTGTACTCAGTTGCGTTCAGAAGTATGAGGGATGATCTAATTGAAATTTACAGAGTACGAAGAGGCCTTGATAGGGTGAACATGAAGATATTTCTACTAGTAGGTGAGATTAGGACCCGACTGGACACCCTCAGTGAAGTGGCTTTAGAACTGAAATGAGGAATTTGAATGTATTTAAGACACAGGCCCTTGATTTTGACAGGGAATCACAGCGGTTCAGTACTGCTGCCTCACAGTACCAAGGACTAGGGTTTGATTCTGTTTTTCAGGCCACTGTCTGTGTGGAGTTTGCTTGGGTTTCTTCTGGGTTGTCTCCCACAGACTAAAGATGTACAGATTAGGTGGATTGGCCGTGCTCAATTACCCATAGTATCCAGGGATGTGCAGTTTGGGTGGATTGCCCAATTGCAATTGCAGCGTTACAGGGATAGGGTAGGGGAGTGGGACTGGGTGGGGTGTTCTTTTGAGGGTCGGTGTAGACTCAAATGGCATTCCTCAATACAGTATAGGGATTCTATAATTCTATGATTAAGGGTTATGTGGTGAAGGCAGGAGAATAGGGTTGAGAAACATATCTGCCATGATCAAATGACAAAGCAGACTTCACCCAAATAGCCTAATTCTGCTCCTGTGTATTATGGTCTTAGTTTCTCAGAATTGGTTCAAACTTCATTTCCACTCCTGACAGGCTACTAATTCTTTTCCTTTCCTGGGCAGATGACTGGCTTCCATGATTAGGATTACCCTAGAGATTCCTCCCTCCAGGAAAAAAGCTACCTGCATGTTCTAACCTTATTTAAATTCCTGCAATCTTATTCTGAGTGTGAGTTTCCATCTGGCTTCTGTGTAGTTATTAATAAAAACAGAGTTTTCCGTACATTAGGTGCAGAACTGGCTGCGCCTCTTGTTGTCCTTTAGATTCTTGCATTTCTGATAGGTTCTGTTTTATCTTTGGGTGGGGTGAAGAGAGACTTGATACTACAGTGGCTTTGTGTGGACCCTATCCCTTCCCAAGAGGCTGTTGCCACTGTTACATGACTCATATGGGCCTTGTATAGAACTGCTAATTAGTCATCCTGTGACACTCCCTTAATTCTAGCTTGAATCTAAATAAACAATTTAAAGTATAGCTTTTTATAAACATTAACATTCTTAGTGTCTCCCTATAAAACTTGAAGATAAACAGTGTATCCAGAATCAGCACATACGCAATTCGCATTACTACAGATTTGAATGTTTTGCACCACTGCCTCAGTAAATCACCCCCATCCTCTCCTCTCCTCTCTTCTCTCCACCTTCCTCTCCTGAAACTTTATCCTTTAAATTTAAGTATCAAACATATTTTATGGTCTTGAAGTCATTCCCTTTCAGTGCTATCTTTTTCAGGTGGGTAACCATATCTATGTTACTCATGATCAGATCCATTAGTAATTATTTTTTGTCTGTATGACCGCCATTAATCAGTTTTGTGTGAACCATAGAATCCTTCCAGTGTTGACAGAGGCCATTCAACCATTCAGTCTACACTGACCTTCCGAAGAGCTAGCTGTGCACCCTATCTCCGTAACCCTGCATTTACATTGCTAATCCATCTACCCTGGACACTACGGGGCAATTTAGTATGGTAAACCCAGCTAACTTGCACATCTTTGGACTGTGGGTGGCAACCAGCAGAAAACCATGCAAACTCCACATAGTCACCCAAGGCTGGAATTGAACTCTGGTACATGTGCCACTCCAGTGCTGTTCCTATTTTTAGTAAGATTGAACTGAGGAAACACAAGCCTTGCCTCTGCTATTGAATTGGCTACCTTTTATTTTTCTACCACTTATGGTGATTAATTGACAGTTCAACTGTTGGGTCAATGTTTTGACCATCCTCTCTCCTCTTCCACCCCCAAAATTGAATAAGATTAAAGTAGGTAGCTGACCTGAAGTTTTGCAAACCCACTTGCTACAGTTTCTTCTATTTTGTGTGCCTATACAAGATTGTGACGGTATTCTTTTTTTCCCTTTTCAGCTTGCTCATGCTGATGCTGTTCTCTTTTCCATTCGCCTTGAACTCCATTTCCATCTCTTCCTATCCACATAATTTAAAATGTAATCAAAACTCACTCCTTCACTGTACCAACCTGATATCAACTTCTGTTTCAGACTTTTGATATTTCTGTTTTGTTCTATTCACTTATTGAATTCAATCAACTTGAAATCACTTTATCACCAGCTCAACTCCATAATTCACCACTGTTATCAATTGTTCATTCAGGCCTCTTTTAGAAACCTGTGATCCAGTTATACCTTTTTGTTATTTTAAACCCCATAATTCTTACAGACGTTATCTTGCATTGTTCACATCTGCTTATGTAATACCTCAGGATCTCTTTCTGACATAAATCTGATGTTTTTTGCATTTACTTTGTAACTTCTTGATTAGGGACAGCCAGCACGGATTTGTGAAGGGTAGGTCTTGCCTTACAAGTCTTATTGAATTCTTCGAGGAGGTGACCAAGCATGTGGATGAGGGTAGAGCAGTGGATGTAGTGTACATGGATTTTAGTAAGGCATTTGATAAGGTTCCCCATGGTAGGCTTATGCGGAAAGTCAGGAGGCATGGGATAGAGGGAAATTTGGCCAATTGGATAGAAAACTGGCTAACCGGTCGAAGTCAGAGAGTGGTGGTAGATGGTAAATATTCAGCATGGAGTCCAGTTACAAGTGGAGTTCCGCAGGGATCAGTTCTGGGTCCTCTGCTGTTTGTAATTTTTATTAATGACTTAGAGGAGGGAGTCGAAGGGTAGGTCAGTAAATTTGCAGATGATACGAAGATAGGTGGAGTTGTGGACAGTGAGGAGGGCTGTTGTCGGCTGCAGAGGGACTTAGATATGATGCAGAGCTGGGCTGAGGAGTGGCAGATGGAGTTCAACCCTGCCAAGTGTGAGGTTGTCCATTTTGGAAGAACAAATAAGAATGCGGAATACAGGGTTAATGGTAGGGTTCTTGGTCAGGTGGAGGAACAGAGGGATCTTGGGGTCTATGTACATTGATCTTTGAAGGTTGCCACTCAGGTGGATAGAGTTTGTAAGAAGGCCTATGGAGTATTATCGTTCATTAGCAGAGGGATTGAATTCAAGAGTCGTGAGATGATGTTGCAGCTGTACAGGACTTTGGTTAGGCCACATTTGGAGTACTGTGTGCAGTTCTGGTCGCCTCACTTTAGGAAAAATGTGGAAGCTTTGGAGAGGGTGCAGAGAAGATTTACCAGGATGTTGCCTGGAATGGAGAGTAGGTCGTACGAGGATAGGTTGAGAGTTCTCGGCCTTTTCTCGTTGGAACAGCGAAGGATGAGGGGTGACTTGATCGAGGTTTATAAGATGATCAGAGGAATAGATAGAGTAGACAGTCAGAAACTTTTCCCCCGGGTACAACAGAGTGTTACAAGGGGACATAAATTTAAGGTGAAGGGTGGAAGGTATAGGGGAGATGTCAGGGGTGGGTTCTTTACCCAGAGAGTGGTGGGGGCATGGAATGCACTGCCCGAGGGAGTGGTAGAGTCAGATTCATTGGCGACCTTTAAGCGGCATTTGGATAGGTACATGGATGGGTGCTTAATCTAGAATAGAAGTTCGGCACAACATCGTGGGCCGAAGGGCCTGTTCTGTGCTGTATTGTTCTATGTTCTATGTTCTGTGTTCTTTAGAAGGCAGACTAAGTGATCACAACGTAATGAGAGACTTCCATTCTTAAACTGCATTATTTTGTAATGGAAGAATGGTTATGATTGAATTCATTTAATTTCCATGAACTTGTGTTTTAAAATGAAATAAGATACTAGGCTACTTCACCTTTACTCACCGCATGCATTTCATCCTTCTGACTGTCTGTCTGGATAAGTGTTTTGTTTCCAAAAGCTGATATCTCCATTTGGGATTTTGAATTATTTTTAGCTCTTCACTCTGCAAGAAAAAATTTCCAACACACAGATGTGTGCAGTCTATCAATTACTGAGGCATCTTAAATTGCTTTTTTTGCAATCTTAGAAAAGATAGAGCTAAATTTTGAGCATCCTAACTGTTTATGATTTCAGATTGCCTTTCAGTTGAAAGATCTATTGGGTTTTATAATAGTGCATTTTAAGGAAATATAATTTTTTAAATTCTGTTGGAAATTCAGGCAATCCTAAACTAAACTGATAGATTCAAGTCCATTTAAGTTATTAGTGATAATTTCTGCTTAATTTGAATGTTATTTTATAAAATCTTAATACTTTCGTTTCAGGAAGGGTTTGCTGTGCCAGATGTAGCAGATGAACAACCAGAAGAACAAGAAGAGTATTAAACTTATTACTTGGATGCAGCATATCCATGATTGGAATAGCTTGTCAAAAATCATGTGTGCATGTGCACATCAACAAAGGAAAAGACACTCTCTTTATTTTCTGTAAAGTCAAAAGAGCTTTGTTTGTAATTTTGTTAGTGTAAGCAAAATTAAAATGTACCTCCTTTCTAAAGTGCACTTTGCAGAAGTTTCAGTCCATATTTAACAATGATTGCTTCTACACTTTTACATCTGAGCAACACTTGCAGGTGTAGAAGTAGAAATTCTTGAAGGTCCTTCAGAGTGCTATTGTAACATCTTGATGCTTTTGCCACCACTAAAAGCTGACATGCTCTTGGACAGTGTTAAAAAGGTTGTTGATAGAATGATCACTGCATGATAATGACTGTAAATTGCACTGTAACAGAAAGTGTATAGAATGGTTCAGATCTTTATACATTCAGTTGTATGTTGATAGTTATAGCGTGTCCAAAATTTGTTGTATGTGGCAAGCCAGTTCATTTGATGTGCAAGAATGACTTGGCTATAAATACTTTGCATGAATTTTGTATGGTGAAATTGACATTAGATCAACTGCAGGAAATCGTTGTGGTGCCAAATGTTCCCTCCAGCCATTGTGGTTGTACTACAGCGGTGAAATATTTCCTGAATTCTTCTGTGGCCTTTATTCCTTCTACTGCCCTAAGATTCAGTATGCTGTAAGAAAAATCAAAACTTGGTCTTAAAACTACAGGGTGTTTTTCTACTCAAATCAATTTCTACTAACAATAAAGTTTGATATTTCAACAAAATTGTCTGTTGGAAATGTTGGTACATTTATAATCTTTAAAATATTCTGATTAAATATAGAACATTGCTAAAGAATAGTTTATTGCTAATTTAATTCGAACACTTATAATATTTAAAGCTAATCACTGCATTTGTTCTGATGTTGATAGTTCGTTCAGTGAAGATTAGAACCAGAAAGGAGGTTAATTAGGCCACATTATGGAAATATGATTTTCTTCTGCCTCTGTTTCCTTTCTAGTTGGAAATTTGTCCATAGTGTAACAAATAAATTGCCCTTTTTTGTACATTGAAAATTATTAAAAAGCAATCTAAAGTGTATTTTGTCATTTACTTGCCACCATTTTGTGGTTATCCTTTGTCTAATAATTATTTTAGATTTGTTCTTAAGTTCTATTCTTCTGTCATACTTGTTAGGAATGTTACATCTTTGGTTCAAGCAACCTAACAAAAAAAAAAGTCACCTTTACCATTTTTAGGGGAGTGAATAACTGAATCATTTTAGAATATGTATTCATAAGTATCTAAGTTGGCTCGCTGAGCTGGAAGGTTTGTTTTCAGATGTTTCGTCACCATGACTAGGTAACATCAGTGCGAGTCTGCAGTGAAGCACTGGTGGTATGCCCCGCCTCTATTTATAGTTCTTGGTTTCTTAAGGTGGGTGATGTCATTTTTGGTTCTTTTTTTTAAGGGAAGGTGTTTGGGATCTAAGTTGATGTGTTTATTGGTGGCGTTCTGGTTAGAATGCCATGCCTCTAAGAATTCTCATGTGTATCTTTGTTTCGCTTGTCCTAGGATGTGTGTTGTCTCAGTGAAAGTGGTGTCCTCCTTTGTATTTATGGAAGCTAGTAATAGTGGGTAATTGGTGTTTATGTGTCCTGGTGGTACGTTTCCTGCTTGTTTGTCCGATGTAGTGTTTTTTTACAGTTCTTGCGCAGCATCTTGTAAATGACATTAGTTTTGCTGGTGGTATTTGATGGATCCTTTCAGGTTCATTAGTTGCTGTTTAAGTGTGTTGGTAGGTTTGTGGCCTGTCACGATGCCAAGGGTTCTGAGTAGTCTGGAAGTCATTTCTGATATGTCTTTGATATAAGGTAATGTGGCTATGGTTTTTGGTTTTGTTGTGTCTGCTTGTTTGGGTTTATTTCTGAGGAATCAGCGGATTGTGCTTATTGGATACTTTTTTTTCTTGAAAACATTATATAGATATTTTTCTTCATCCCAACAGCCACAAACTGAGCTGCTTCAAGACATTATTTCAATGAGCACCAGCACACTGCAGCACCCAAGAACTACAAACAGCAGAAGAAAAATATCTACGCAGTTTCCAAAACAGGGCTATCCAATAAACACAATCCACTGATTCCTCAGAAACAAACCCAAATAATCAGGCATTTTGCAACCAAAAACTATAGCCATGTTACCTTGCATCAGACATCAGAAATTACTTCCAGACTACTCAGAACCCTTGGCATCATGGTAGACCACAAAGCTACCAACACATTTAAACAGCGACTAATGAACCTAAAGGATCTATGAGATACTACCAGCAAAGCTTAACATCATTTGCAAAATACCCTAAGAACTGTTTTTTAAAAAAAAACTACATTGGATATACAAGCAGGAAACGTGCCACCAGGATACATGAACACCAATGACCCACTATTACTAGTTTCCATACATACAAAGGAGGACACCACTTTGACTGGGACAACACACACATCCTAGGACAAGCGAAACAAAGACACACACGAGAATTCTTAGAGGCATGGCATTCTAACTAAAACTCCATCAATAAACACACATACTTAAATCCCATCTATCTTTCCTTGAAAAAAAGAACTGGAAATGACCTCTCCCACCTTAAGGAACCAAGACCTCTAAATGGGGAGGTGGGACATACCACCAGCACTTCACTGGAGACTCTCACTGATTGATGTTACCTAGTCATGGTGATGAAACATCTGAAAACAAACCTTCCAACTCAGTGGGCTAACCTACTTACCAATCTGAGCTTCAAATCTTCTCAAAAATTTGTAATACATATCCACCTACCATAGGTATTTGGCAGGAAGTGATCCTACATAGACAGTATCTCCCTTTTCAAAAGCTCCAGTTCTTGCTTGACCCTTTTTCACTTAGTTATACGTAGTGGTATTATGAATGCACCTCTTTTTTTTACATTTCTTACTTGATCAAGAGTCGTTATTGCAAAATATACAAGTTGTTTACTGTTTTGTTAAATAATCTACAGTGGAAGATTTTTTTTTCTTTGTTCTAATTCTGAAAAGCTTGATTTTTGTCATTTTTTTTAAAGGTATGTTTCAATTGGGCCAAAGTAACTCAACTCAGAATTCAGATTTGTGTGAAGAAGAATGTTTTATATTGTATAAAAAGCGTACAGCTTGTTGATAAGTGGGCTTTAACTGATAGAGATGTCGCTCCTCTTTACATTGGTATTCTCGTGAATTGTTCTGATGCCTGAAAGATGAAAAGGTTCAACAAGATGTTTTTTTTTTCAGCAATACTAAAAATCATTAGAGCAATAGAAGAACTTTTCTTGAGAGTCCAGGGCAAATAGGGAATCATCTGAAGAGATGAAAATCTCATGGAAAGACTGAGCTAAGGGTGACAGATAATTCTATAAGCTGACAAGATGTATCACTATGCCCTTGTGTTTCAGGTGTTAGGGTCTTTTTATAGTGTTTTGCATAAGTCCAAATCTGACCTACAAATAAACATGCTCAAGTTAATGGTTATGCACTGAGATTGGATTATTCTTTTGAATGAAATCTCTTGAATTCTGATTATGAACTTCTGTATAGATTTTGATATAAAAATCTTTGTCAATTCCTCAATTTTAAGAAAAAGTAGCTAAGTCACAAGTCACTTCTATTAGATATAAAAAATTCTCATATCTTAACTGGCATCAATAAATGAGTCGCTGATGATAAGTAGATATATTGCATGACTTAAAGAGCAATATGCTGTTTCTGATTTTCTTGCTCTGACCTAGAGAGACATGTGTATGTAATGCATATGAACATTTACAAATATTTTGGTAAATGTTCAGGAGTTTTTCAAAACCAAATGCTTTATTTCCTCACCTGTATCCTTGAGTTTAAAGAGTTAATTGAAGCATGTAAGATCCTAAAGGAGCTTATTTTGATGTATATTGAAAGCATGATTCCTCTTATGGATAAATCTAAAACTAGGAGCCCTTGTTTTAAAAGGGCACTCCTTTGTTTCAAACTAAGAAAAGGAATTTTTTTTTCCCTCAGCTGTAAGTGTCTTTATAAGCTACAGTGACTTGCTATGGTAGTAATTTTGATAAGAGACCAATGGATGATGGAAATATAGCTGTGAAGTACTGTAGATTGACATCCGTAATTGTCCTCACCTCTCTGCTGTCAAGGAGTAAATGATATTGCTACAGTTGAATCTTGAAGCTTGATCTTCCTATTGGTTTTTATGGCACACCTGTTTGAAAGTCGTGTGCTGCAAATTGAGAGAATAGATAAATTTTCAAAGTCATGAAGTGTCAATGCAAAGTTGATTGGAAGAATGAACTGTGAGGAGGATGCAGAGATGCTTCAGTATGATCTGGGCAAATTGGGTGAGTAGGAAAATGTGTGGCAGATGAATTATAATGTGGATAAACATGAGGTGGAATCACCTGATGAAGGAGCAGTGCTCCGAAAGCTAGTGTTTCCAATTAAACCTGTTGGACTATAACCTGGTGTTGTGATTTTTTTTAAACTCAATAAACATGAGGTCATCCACTTGATGCAAAAACAGGAAGACAGATTTATTTGAATAGCAATAGGTTCAGTAAGGAAGCTGCAACAAGACCTAGGTGTCATGGTACACCAGTCACTGAAAGTATGCATGTACAGTAGACAATAAGATAGCAAAGGTATGTTAGCCCTAATAGTGAGTAGATTCATGTACAGGTGTGGGAACATCTTGCAGCAATTGTGCAAGGCCTTGAGGAGACCACACTTGGAGTATTGTGTGCAGTTTTGGCCTCCTTCATCTGAGGATGTTATGGCTATGGAGGGAGTGCAATGAAGATTTTCTGATTCTTGGGCTGACTGGATTGATGTACAAGGAGAGACTGGATCGGTTAGGATGATATTCATTGGAGTTTAAAAGAATGATGGTGGATCTCAAACTGTCTCAGATTGGACAGTATAAACATAAGGGTGTTCCTGATGACAAGTGAGTTTAGAACCAGGGGTCACAATTCAGGGATAGAAGGTTTAGGACTGAAACAAAGAGCACAGTGGCTCAGTGGTGAGCACTGCTGCCTCTCAGCTCCAGGGACCCAGGTTCAATTCCAGCCTCTGGCAACTGTTTATGTGGAATTTACACATACTCCCTGTGTCTGTGTGTAGGTTTCCTCCCCGCGTCCAAAGATGTGCCAGTTAGGTGAATTGGCCAAGCTAAATTGCCCATAGCATTCAGGGATGTGTAGGTGCATTCAGGTCCATTAGTCAGGGATAAGATTACTTACAGTGTGGAAACAGGCCCTTCGGCCCAACAAGTCCACACCGCCCCGCCGAAGCGTAACCCACCCATACCCCTACATCTACATCTACCCCTACCTAACATTACGGGCAATTTAGCTTAGCCAATTCACCTGACCGGCACATTTTGTGGAGTGTGGGAGGAAACCGGAGCACCCGGAGGAAACCCACGCAGACACGGGGAGAACGTGCAAACTCCACACAGTCAGTCGCCTGAGGCGGGAATTGAACCCGGGTCTCCGGCGCTGTGAGGCAGCAGTGCTAACCACTGTGCCACCGTGCCGCCCATGGATAAGTATAGGATAGGGGAATGGGTCTGGGTGGATTACTCTTCGGAGGATCAGTGTGGACTTGTTGGGCCGAAAAGATTCTATTCTATAAATTTTTTCACCCCCAGATTGGTAAACCTGTGGGATTATCTGCCACAGAATGTGATTGAGGCCAAAACAATTAATGTTTTCAAGGAGTTAGATATAGTTCTTAGTGGAGAAAGTGGGGGGAAAAGGATAGACAATCATTGAATGGTAGAACAGGCTTGAAGTAGGCTTAATGACACCTACTATTTCCTGTTTCTATATCAAAAACTGGGCAGCGATTGAATTTGAGGATACTGAATTAAGGTGATTAGTAAAAGAGCTAATTGACGTTTTTTTATAGCAGCAGAGCATTATAAATTGCAGTCCGGTTCCGGAGAATCTTGTGGAAGCATTTGGATGAGCACTTGAAGAGAAAGGTGGATCTGACTATTATTCTTTAAAGGCTTGGTGGGCTGAGTGACCTGTTCATTTTAAATCAAACTTCTTCCTTCTTGTTATGTTTCTTCGTAGAATTATGTATATTTAAGGTCAATAGGTAGCCACATCTGAGTTCTTGTGTAGCATATGTTAGAATTAGCAATTTTTTTTAAATTAAGATTTTGTCTTCAGGCACTGTATCCATGATCTTTCATCTTGTGATCAGGTTTTTGTCTTTTAATGTCAAACTTTTTTTACCCTGTGATCGTTCAGTCATGTGAAGTCCTTAAATGAAATAGTTATGTAGATCAATGCTGTTGAGAAGGGAAGGATACAGTGAAACTAGATGACTTTAGAGTGAAAAGTTAGTTAGTGTTAGTTCCAGACCAGATGTATCAGGATAAAATACTAAAGAGGTTACTTAAAACAAAGTAACTTTAAGCCCAGATGCATGAATAGCTCCAAGAGGAAGTTCTGCATTTCTAGTCTACATGTTAAAGTCCTGATTTAAACTGTAAAGGGGGTTGTGACAAGGGATTCTCGTGTGAGTACCATATGAGTGGTGTTTTTGGGTACTGGTATTTATAAAGGAGTATTCTAGGATAAGTGGGATTATGCCAATATCAAGTTTTTTAAAAACTTTGAATCTATCTTATAAGAAGATAATTTGGTTTATTTTGAGTTCTGGTAAACATCTGTTTCGTTGTTAAACAAGATCTGTAACATTGTATCCTTGTGTCAGCAAGGGACTACTACACTAAAACCAAAACAAATCAAAATAGATTTATCCAGCCAGGTTTCACTCTGGGGATCTGACTTGTCTAATAATCAGTCAACATTGTTTTCATGCAGAAACAATGGCTGGCAGACTAAAGATCAGATCCAGCATGTCTTGCCTAGAAACTGATATCTTCTATGCCCAAAATATGTCCATGTACCAATTGCTCCCTGCTCATCATGAAGTTAATATGATATTCTGTGGCTTACAGATTGACTTTCCTTGTCATTTTTGACCTACCTGCATTCTAACAGACTATCATATTATCCTATTCCAACAGCTCTACTGTCCTGAAGCTGGGTAGAACTGCCCTGGACTGTTTCCATTCTTATTTAGTGAAAGACTTGCAGTGACTTGTCTTTTTGCCCCTGTACTATTACCTTTGTTGTCAAGGAATTTATACCTAGCCCCCTCCAATTTCTCATCTCCATGCTGTCCCTTGACTGCATCACGTGAAGTCAAGAGTGTGATGCTGGAAAAGTGCAGCAGGTCAGGCAGCAACCAAGGAGCAGGAAAATTGCTGTTTCGGGCAGAAGCCCTTCATCGGGCTTTTGCCCAAAACGTTGATTCTTCCTGCTCTTCGATGCTGCCTGACTTGCTGTGCTTTTCCAGCACCGTGCTCTTGACTCTAATCTCCAGCATCTGCAGTCCTCACTTACGTATAGCATTATGTGAAGGCATGGTGTTACCTTTCACTTGTATGCTTACTCCAGATTTGCAAAGTTGTCAGACTGCTTTCCTGACATCCAATACTAGACAGACAAAATTTTGTACGATTTAATAATTTGTGAAGTCAAAGCCAATGTTTTTGGTTCCTACATGATTCCCTAACTATTGAATCAGTCTCCCTGGCAGCAGTTTGTGATTAATCCAGGCTTCTCTTAGTCATGGTGTCACATTTATTCATACGATAGGCTTTCAACCTCATTTATGCCAACACTTAGACTACCTGTTTCTACCTCCAATTGGTATTTACTAAAGCCTTCATCAAGGCTGTCAGTACCTTTTTAGATTTGACTATTTCAGTACATTCCTGACTGGTGTCCTATAATCTACTGTCTGTGAAATGGAAGTCAATCAAAACTGCTGCACTATTGCCCCTGTGCACATTAGTCTACACTGGGCACAAGTAGAGTAATATGTTAATTTCAAAATTCTCCCTCTTGTTTTTCACTTCCTTCATGGTCCTGCTCTTTCCTATCCTATTACGGTGAAAGGGAAGGCTGGTAGTTTAGGGAATGCTGAATGACTAAAGAAGTTGAGGGTTTGCTTAAGAAAAAGAAGGAAGCATTTGTCAGGTGTAGACAGGATAGGTCAAGTTAATCCTTAGAGTATAACGGCAGTAGGAATATACTTAAGAAGAAAATCAGGAGGATATAAAGGGAACATGAGATGGCTTTGAAAAATTAGAATTAAGGAGAATCCAAAGGCTTTTTACAAATACATTAAAGACTAAAGGGTAACTAGGGAGTGATTAAGGCCCTTCAAAGATCAGCAAGGTGGCCTTTGTGTGGCGCTGCAGAAAATGGAGATACTAAATGAGTATTTTCAACAGTGTTTACTGTGGAAAAGGACATGGCAGATATAGAATGTAGGGAAGTGGTTGGTGACATCTTGAAAAATGTCCATATTACAGAGGAGGAAGTGCAGGATGTGTTGAAACACACAAAGGTAGATAAATTCCCAGGACCTGATCAGGTGCATCCTAGAATTCTGTGGGAGGCTAGGGAAGTGATTTTTGGGCCTCTTACTGAAATATTTGTATCATCGATAGTCACAGGTGAGGTGCCGGAAGACTGGAGGTTGGCTAACGTGGTGCCACTGTTTAAGAAAGGTGGTGAGGACAAGCCAGGGAACTATAGATTGGTGGGCAGGTTGTTGGAGGGAATCCTGAGGGACAGGATGTGCACGTATTTGGAAAGGCAGGTACTGATTAGGGATAGTCAACATCGCTTTGTGCGTGGGGAATCCTATCTCACAAACTTGATTGAGTTTTTTGAAGAAGTAACAAAGAGGACTGATGAGGGCAGAGTAGTAGATGTGATCTATATGGACTTCCGTAAGGTGTTCATCAAAGTTCCCTATGGGAGACCGGTTAGCAAGGATAGCTCTCTCAGAATACAGGGAGAACTCGCCATTTGGATACAGAACTGGCTCAAAGGTAGAAGATAGAGGGTGGTGGAGCGGAGTTGTTTTCCAGACTGGAGGCCTGTGACCAGTGGAGTGCCACGAGGATTGGTGCTGGGTCCATTACTTTTCATCATTTGACTTGGATGTGAGCATAAGGGGTATAATTAGTAAGTTTGCAGATGACACCAAAATTGGAGGTGTAGCGGACAGCAAAGAAGGTTACCTCAGAGATTACAACAGAATCTTGATGAGATGGGCCAATGGGCTGAGATGTGGCAGATGGAGTTTAATTCAAGGTGCTGTATTTTGGGAAAGCCAATCTTAGTAGGATTTATACACTTAATGGTAAGGTCCTAAGGAGTGTTACTGCACAAAAACCTTGGCGTGCAGGTTCACATCTCCTTGAAAGTAGAGACACAGGTAGATAGGATAGTGAAGAAGGCGTTTAGTATGCTTTCCTTTGTTGGTCAGAGTATTGAGTACAGGAGTTGGGAGGTCATGTTGTGGTTTTAAAGGAAATTGGTTGGAATATTGCATGCAATTCTGGTTTCATTCCTATTGGAAAGATGTTGTGAAAAGACTTACAAGGATGTTGCCAGGGTTAGAGGATTTGAGCTATTTGGAGAGGCTGAACAGGCTGGGGCTGTTTTCTCTGGAGCATTGGAGGCTGAAGGGTGACCTCCTAGAGGTTTACAAAATCATGTGGGGCATGCATAGGATAAATAGTATTTTCCCTTGGGTGGGGGAGTCCAGAACTAGAGGCCATTGGTTTAGGGTGAGAGGGGAAAGATCTAAAAAAAGACCTATGGGGCAACTTTTTCACGCAGAGGATGGTACGTGTATGGAATGAGCCGCCAGAGAAATGGTGGAGGCTAGTACAATTGCAACATTTAAAAGGCATCTGGATGGGTATATGAATAGGAACGGTTTGGAGGGATATGGGCCAGGTGCTGGCACGTGGGACTAGATTAGGTTGGGATATCTGGTCGGCATGGACAGGTTGAACCAGAGGGTCTGTTTCCATGTTGTACATGTCTATGACTCTAGTTGCTTCCAATCCCACAGCCCCTTGTGATATCTGCACACATCTGGATAGTAGTAACAGGATAGGCCAGAGTCAGCATGGATTTATGAAGGGGAAATCATGCTTGACTAATCTTGTGGAATTTTTTTGAGGATGTAACTCTGAAGATGGACAAGGGAGATCCAGTGGATGTAGTATACCTGGACTTTCAGAAAGCCTTTGATAAAATCCTATATAGGAGGTTAGTGAGCAAAATTAGGGCACATGGTATTTGGGGCAAAATACTGATATGGATTGAAAGTTAGTTGGCTGACAGGAAACAAAGAGTAGTGATAAACGGCTCCCTTTCAGATTGGCAGGCGGTGACCAGTGGCGTGCCGCAGGGATTGGTGCTGGGACCGCAGCTTTTTACAATGTACGTTAATGATATAGTTGAAGGTATTAAAACTAATATTAGCAAATTTGCTGATGAGACAAAGCTGGGTGGCAGGGTGAAATGTGAGGAGGATGTTAGGAGAATACTGGGTGACCTGGACAGGCTAGATGAGTGGACGGATGCATGGCAGATACAGTTTAATGTGGATAAATGTGTGGTTATCCACTTTGGTGGCAAGAACAGGAAGGCAGATTACTACCTAAAAAGGAGTCCAGTTAGGTAAAGGGGCAGTACAATGAGATCTAGGTGTTCTTGTACATCAGTCAATGAAAGCAAGCATGCAGGTACAGCAGGCAGTGAATAAAGCTAATAGCATGCTGGCCTTCATAACAAGAGGAATTGAGTATAGAAGCAAAGAGGTCCTTCTAGCTGTACCGGGCCCTGGTGAGACCGCACCTGGAATATTGTGCGCAGTTTTGATCTCCAAATTTGAGGAAAGACATTCTGGCTATTGAGGGAGTGCAGCGTAGGTTCACAAGGTCAATTCCCAGAATGGCGGGATTATCTTACGCTGAAAGATTGGAGCGACTGGGCTTGTATACCCTTGAGTTTAGAAGGCTGAGAGGGGATATGATTGAGACGTATAAGATTTATTAAAGGATTGGATACTCTGGAAGCAGGAAGCATGTTTCCGCTGATATGCGAGTCCCGAACCAGAAGACAGTTTAAAAATAAGGGGTAGGCCACTTAAAACAGATTTGACGAGAAACTACTTCACCCAGAGAGTGATGGGTGTGTGGAATGCTCTGCCCTAGAAAGCTATGGAGGCCAAGTCTCTGGATACTTTCAAGAAAGAGTTGGATAGAGCTTTAAGGATAGTGGAATCAAGGGTTATAGGGATAAGGCAGGAACAGGATACTGATTGTGGATGATCAGCCATGATCATAATGAATGGTGGTGCTGGCTCGAAGGGCAGAATGGCCTACTCCTGCACTTGTTGTCTATTGTAAAAACTATTCTCAAATCCAAGCTCCCTTTTCTTGGCTATTTGACCCCAATTCTATTTTTTAAAAAATGCTATTCCAGGATCACACTTATTAAGCATTATATTAACTTTATTTCAAGACACACAGTCTTTGTCTTCTCTGCTGTCTTCAATCTTCTGGCTGCTAATCTCCCTTGGTGATTGTGTTTTTTTTACGGCGAGTATGTTTTAGGTGAAAAGGTACCTTTTGATAGCGTGTGTTTCTAATTTCTTTGAGAACAAGATGTTAGATGGGCAGTTGGCTCTATGGTAGTTGCTTGCTCTAATTTTCAAAATGCACACTTGTTTTATAGTTTCCCCCACTCCCCACCCCTGGTTAAATTTGAATGGCTGTCCAAACAGCAACCAAAATTCAGGTATCCATTTAACAGCCATTTGCTATACATACCTGTTTTGGAACAGCTCGTCTCCCCGCCTTTCCATTTGGGCAGCCGAGCCTGCACTTTAAGTTTAATTCAAAGTTTATATACTGTACATGCTTTTGACTCCCTAACAGTGGGGAGACCTCAACATGTAATCAAACTAATACCTTTGCTCACACCAGCTTTTGAAGAACTATTCATTTGAGTGTTAGATTGGATTGGATTATTTCCAAATTCAAAGCAGGATATCAATCTATCTTTACATTTAATAACAGGACAACCCAATTTCCAGAAGCTATTTTTTAAAGGATAATTGCAGCTGAGATAGTAATGGAAAAATTAGTGTTTTTTTAAATGCTATGGACTATTGAAATACAATCCGACCAAGGATAACTTTATCTAAAATTCAGGACAAAGTCAGCAACCTGGGTGTGAAAGTGTCTAAAGCTATTGTCTATCATCAAATACAAGGAAATTTGAAAGTCTGGAGGATATCTGTCCAATGATTAAGCCTTCTTTGCTACCAGAGATTCCCCAAATGCATTCCCTGGATGATGTTCATTCAGATTAATCTATGGTCATGTAATAAGTCCATTAAAATTGATTAAAGAGACATTTTAAGGCTAAAAGACAGGAAGATCCAGTGAATTTGCTTAAGAAATTAAAGGGAACTTGTAGGCTATGTCTCCTTGTTACCGATGTGCAGTATAATCATGGAAAGTCCAAATATCGTTAGAGTTGTATACGTGTTTCACAATACTGCACTGTGCTTGTGAAGTCTTAGCCAGGTAACATGCCTGTTCATTCCTGCTGATGCCTATATTTTCTGTAACTCATAAAATTCCTATGGCGGAATATGTAGTGCTATTCTAATACCTTGTTACAGTATGTGGGAAGTCTAACTGTTAGCCAGACAAGATGTGAATGTGGGGGAATTAGTGCCAATAACACAACATACTTTTTGGTTAAACCTGGAAAAACAAGCTTGGGGAAAATGGAAATTCAAGTTTTGTCAGAAAAATTACCTAATTGAACCTAGCCGAAGCAGTTGGACTCTGAGTGACATTAGTTCCTAAACCAGGGAGGATCAATTTGATTCTTCATAAATTATAGAAAAGTAAATGCAATATTGGATAACTAATTCATTCCCAATTTCTCAATTAGAAGGTAATATCAATAGGGTTGGTAGAGTTTAATTTCTTTCTAAGATTGATCTATTGAAGAGGTAAAAGTAACATCAAAAGCTTAGGAGATATTATGTTTGCATTAAATGGGTTATATCAAAATCTAGTGATGTCATTCATGTGTAAAAATGCCCCCATGACATTCCAAAGACTTATGAATCCATTTGTAGCTAAAGCGCCAAGGTATAAATTATTTAGGCGATGTTGTAATATTTGGTAAGTTCTGTGGAACATGTGAAACAGCTAGGATGCTTGTTTAAGCAGTTACAATCAGCTGGTTTAGAACGTAGAAACGTTCAGCACAGAACAGGCCCTGTGGCCTACGATGTTGTGCCGAGGATTAATCCTAATGTAAAATAGTAATAAATGTCAAAGTGAATTCACAAAAGCAAGGATAACTTACAAAGGACACATTGTAAGGCAAGTGTCCACAGCAGCAAAAGTGAAAGCTGTGATGGAATTCCTCATCCTTACAACTAAGTGGGAAATCATGAGAACTTTGGGAATATGTGCTATTCATCAGAATTTATGCCTAAATTCAGCACAATATCCTCTAACTGAGTTGCTACAAAAACAGATGAAGGTCACATAATTAGTAAAGTGCTGGCCTTTGAGAAACTAAATGCAGTCCTTTTAAATGAATAGTTCTAATAATTGAACTAGGGTTGGCTGCCCAGACTTTGAAACTTTTTAAAATGGCAATGGCTCGTGAATTGAGGGTTTTTGTTTTAGATTAGATTAGATTCCCTACAGTATGGAAACTGACTCTTGGGCCCAATAAGTCCATACTGATCCTCCAAAGAGTAACCCACCCAGACCCATTCCTCTACCCTATATTTGCCCCTAACTAATGCGCTTAACACTCTGGGGAATTTAGCTTAGCCAATTCACCTGACCTGCACACCTTTGGGGCAGGAATCAAACCCAGGTCCCTGATGCTGTGGGGCAGCAAGTTCAAGATGATGAATCTGGGTTTAAAATGCCAGTGCTGTACTTTTCTAAGAAATTAAACCAATATCGGAAGTAATTTGCACTGTAGAAAATGAAACTAAGAATATGATTGACTCTTCAAAATGTAAGTCTTTGAGAAGGTTGAAAAGAAATATTATTATATGGTGATCATAATTTACTGGATTTAAGACTCTAAATCAAGATGGTTCTGAAGAAGCTTATTGATTCAATCATTGTGAACAGCAATGTCAAGAAAAGGCATAGATCATTGAGTCAGCTTTTAAGAAGCATTTAATCTAAGACAATTTCAGGAGTGCTTTAGCTGACTGCAGTCTTATCACCAAAGGCAGACAGAATACAAAAAGCATAACTGCAACTAGTTATATAGTATTACTTTCTAAAGCAGCAGAACCTATAAAACAGATGCATTATCACAAAAGTGTACTGAAGCAGATTTTTTCTTGCATAAGACTTGAACAAGGGTGATTGACTAACTTTTTCAAATATATTGTAGACATGTGTGTCCTTGGTAATGAAAGACAGTACATTTAAGAATGGTATTTTCTTATCTTTAAGTGTAGATGTATGCGAGAGACCACATTTTCCATTTTATTGGGATTATAAATTGAGGTAGAATTCGGACTCCTACTGTGGAAATATCAGTAAAGTTTGACAATCAGAGGGAAAAAAAATCCATTTAAATTGTTTCAAGTAAAAGATATTCTGATGGCATTTGCCTTCTAGTCGAGTTGCAGAGAATAAAACAAACTGGTATGTGCCAAGAGCAACAGTTTGTCAAAACTTAAAAGGACAGAGAATAAAAGGAGCTTTCCATCTGTTGTCTGGACTATTGATCTTGTGTTTTGTTTACCTGTCCATATTCTTTCTACCTGTAGTATGTGTTAAACCATTTTTTGTCTCTCTTAATAATGATTATCATCTCCTGTTTTAGTATTTTGAATGGGTTTAATAAGTCTTATCTGAATGAGAAATCCTTTCATTTCGCTGTTCATCAAGTTAAGTGCATTACAGTGAATAGTTATTTTTACTGCTCTGAAGCAGCCTGGTGTTGGTCCTGGGATGGTCTCATTGGGCTTTTTATACATTTTTGTTAATACTACTATCAGTACACTTTTTGCCTAGTTAAGCTGTACAATAGAAACCGTTTTGCTTTAAATCTGATTTTTACCAAGTCAGTGATTTTTGGCTTTTTATTATAAATTGCCCTTTTGGGACATACATGAGTTCCTTGTGCAAGTATATTCAGTTTTGAACAGAATATGGTATCATCGTCAAATAGAACTGACTAAAATTGTGTAATTAAATATTCTGTAGTTTTAATGTCTGGAATTAACATTGGTTTCTCACTATCTTTCTTTTGATTCTATTGATAATGGAAATGTAATAATGCTATGATCACTCCTCCCTGATGCTGTCACATACTGAAAACTATAGCTATGTTAACATCATTGGACCCTAAATCAAATATATGACTGCCTTGTTACTTTGAGTTAGCTAACAGTTTTTTTACAAATCTTTCAGCTATCGTTCAGTACCATACTATTGCCTTAGCAAATTTTAGTCCCCAGCAGAGATGACACTTATTTTAGAAGCTTTAGTAATGTCTATTTCTTGTGCTTCACAACAATGTGCTCTTTCACCTGGAGGCCAGGATATTAAGGAAAACATATTTGTGCCGATAATTTTATTATATCCTGTTAATAAATATAACCACCACAATGTTTTCTTGGTGTTCTCTATCCTTTATGAATCCATTGTAACCGTTTAAGTTAATTTCTTGATCTATTATTCTCAAAATATGTCTCTGTGAAAGATATGATATCTAACTTCTCTAATTTAGTATAAGATTGCAACTCTAACATGAATATTTTAAGTGTCAGCTATTTATAGGTTCTGTTGCTTTACAAAGTAGCACCATATAACTAGTTGCAGTTATGCTTTTTGTATTCTGCCTATGGCAGTAAGACTACAGTCAGCTAAAGCACTCCTGTAATTCTCTTAGATTAAATGCTTTTTAAAAGCTTACTCAGTGATCTATGCCAAGCTGAACATCTTTTTATACATTCAGGAGATGTGGGTGTTGTTGGCTGGACCAGCATTTAACTCCTACCCTTGATTTCTCTTAAGTGATGAAGTGTCTTCTTTCTGGTCCCGTCCAAATGACTTAGCTACACCCACAGTGTTGCTAAGGAGGTTGTTTTCCCATGTACCTGCTGTCCTTATCCTATTAATAAATGGTAGTTATTGTGGATTTGGAAGATGCTATCAAAGGAGCTTTGGTGAATTTGTGCCATACACATTGCTGGTACTGTGCATCATTGTTGGAGGGAGTGAATGTTTGTGGATGTTGAGCCAATCAAGTAGACTGCTCAATTGTGCTCTGGATGGTGACAAGCTGCTTGGGTAATGTTGAAACTGCATTCATCCAGATGAGTAGGAAGTATTTCATCACACTCCTGACTTGTGCCTTGTAGATGATGGACAGGCTTTGGGGTGCCAGGAGGTGAGTTACATGCTGCAAGATTCTTAACCTCTGTTCTGTTCTTGTAGTCATAGCATTTATATAGAGTCATAGAGGGCTACAGCCCAGAAAAGGGCCCTTTAGACCATCAAGTGCACCAGTCAAATATAATCACTCAAGCCCATTTTCCAGCACTTGGCCCATAGCCTGTATGCCTTGGCATCTCAAGTATACATTTAAATTCCTAAACTTTATTAGGGTTCTACCTCTACTATCCTAACAGTCAGATTCCCACTACCCTTGTTTTCCCTCATCCCTATCTAAACTTCCTGTCCCTTAAATCTATGCTGGCCATGGTCACTGATCCCTCCAACCAAGAGGAAAAGTTCATTCTTGTCTAATCTGTTCATACCCCTCATAATTTTATACATCTGTTATGTATCCTGTCAGTCTCTAAGGAAAACAATGCTAGCTTATCAAATCTCCCTTGGATAGTCCAGTTCAGATTCTGGTCAATGGTAACCCACAGGATGTTGCGACTGGGGGATTCAGAAATGGTAATGACATTGAATGACAAGGGGCCACGGTGAGTTTCTGTCTTGTTGGAGATGCCTTTGCTTGGAATTTGTGTGGTGTGAGTGTTATTTACCACTTGTCAACCCAAACCTGAATATCATTCAGGTCTTGCTGTATTTGGCCCTGGACTGTTTCAGTATCTGAGGAGTTGTGAATGCTGCTGAATGTATAGTAGTTATTAGCAATCATCTGACCTTATGAGGATAATATAATTGAAGCAGTTGAAAACAGTACCATGCAGAATGCAGAGGGCTCTTGTGCCACAGCGGTAGTAGCATACTTCTGGACCAGAATGCCCAGGTTGCAGTCCCACCTGCTCCAGGTGTGTGCCATAATATCTTTTAAACTGGTTGATAAGAAAATATAAATATCCCGAGGAACTCCTGCAGAGAGAACCTGGAATTGAGAGATGATTTTAAGGGTGACCTCAGAGGTTTATAAAATCATGAGGTGCATGAATAGGATAAATAGATGATGTCTTTTCCCTAGGGTGTGGAAGTTCAGAAGTGGAGGGCATAGGTTTAGGGTGAGAGGGGAGAGATATAAAAGAGACCTAAGGGGCAAGTTTTTTCACACAAAGGGTGGTGCATGTATGGAATTAGCTGCCAGAGGAAGTGATGGAGGCTGGTACAATTACAACATTTTAAAAGGCATCTGGATGGGTATGTGAATAGGAAGGGTTTAGAGGGATATGAGCCAAGTGCTGGCAAATGGGACGAGATTAGGATAGGATATCTGGTCGGCATGGACGGGTTAGACCGAATGGTTTGTTTCCATGCTGTACGTCTCCATGACTCTGACTCTAATGTTTTGTGCTCTATATTGGCGTAATTGGTTTGGTAAGATGACAGCATTTTCAAAAGCAATCTGTTTTTAAATTTGCAAAAAGCACCTAGGCCATGTTGCAATACATCTACTTCCAGTGTCCGATCATGTCTTGTCTGATGTCCTCATATTATGGTAGGCAGGATTTTGTTAATAGAAATAGTGAAGAGAATCAGATGTGTTGTGGTCTTGTCACACATCAGGATGTCCTTCTTGAGCAAATACTGAATCTTAGTAGCAATACCTTTTCAGTGAAGTTGGAATGTATGAGTCGGAGTTCAATCTGAGACAGCATGGTAGATCCTATTTATTTGTGGTGGTCATATTTGTTTAACATCTTCAGGCTTGTTTAGGTCAGACAGTTATGGATTAAGTAGACCATAAAACGTTTAACTGTCTGATATTAATCTGGCACTTTATGCTGTTAAATGTTAATTCATATAATTATGTTGCTGCAATCCGTCAGTGAGGGTTGATGTCATGTTTTGCCTTTATCTGATCCATGACCATGATGTCAGCTACACAAACACAACCAGGTACACTTCATTAAATCATGTATGTTGTGATAGGTCTAAACTTACTGATATACCTAGTGGAAACAATCAAATTATATTGTCCATATGGCATCCAGATGGACAGACCAGCAGCTATACTTCACATCTAGGTTAGAAAAGAAGCTGGCATTAAAAAATCTAGGCTGTTGGTGTTTTGTGTGGGAACCTTTTGAGAGAGGTTGAGGTCCCTTGAATCTAGGCATACTGTTATGCTCTTGTAGTCTTTCTTTAAGACTACACCATTCTATGCAGTGGTCGACCTCCAAATGATACAATTTCAATTCATATCATTCAAATCTTCTCCTGAATGTGCAACTACACTTCTTTGGATGATTGATAATTGGGGTCGGATCATCTTTGAGATGCAATGTCACATGATCCTTCTAATTGCTGATCGTGTCAAACAGGTACAGACATTTGAGATCATTAACTGACTCCATGGCTTCCCACTTGGTCTGTTCTACTACAGGTGGTGTGGCTTGGAAGTCAAAGGTAATGTTGACATTTGTGCATAACACTAATCCTGTCATTGCTGGACCATTGATATCTACCAGGCAGAAGATTTCGGAAATCGAATTTGAAAGTGTATATTAAAACTGCAGTGTGTTTGTACCACTGCATTGAGTTGATTTGTTGTCTTTTGTAGGTTTTATCATGGAATACCACTTGTTGGGATACATGTCTTCTGGGGGAAAGTGAGGTCTGCAGATGCTGGAGATCAGAGTTGAGAATGTAGCGCTGGAAAAGCACAGCAGGTCAGGCAGCATCCGAGGAGCAGGAGAATTGATGTTTCGGGCACAAGCCCTTCATCAGGAATGCATGTCTTCTGGAATGCATTGTGGTAAAATATCAACACTATTGCCAGCATGAATTTTGGCTTTGGGGGTGTGTCGGTCTGTCTTTGGAGGATATTGTGTTGATGATAAAAATGAGGCTAATTTTATTGCAGTGTGGGAGATTGACAATATTAAAAGCTTGAGTATCTTCCAACGGTTGCTTTTTGCATTGTTGGCTGTGTATTTTGTTAAGTTTGTGTACATTTAGACAGCTTTTCCATGTTGCTGGCATTATGATGTACCATGTTTATTACCTGGATCACCATCATCTGGGTCTTTTGAAACCATATTTTCTGGACGTGCGGGCCCAGTGGTTTTAGTGTCATGTTTTGCAGAAATGAGAAAACACCAGACAACTTTTGCAATTGTGATGAATAACGTGTGACAGACCTTGCTGGTTTGATGCATTTTACTAAACCTGTTACCTCCACTCAAAGCATGTAATTGATTTCAGCCTACTACTAGGACTTCATGTTGGTGTCCATCTTTCAGCAAGTCATCAATAGTATGGGCCTTTTTCTTGCCCAAAAGATCGTTCTGGAAAGCTTTGATTGGAGTAGAGGCAATTATGAACAAGTTTATAATCTCCAAGTTCTTCAGAAAAATCAGACTCTTGTCCTTTCCTGCATTATCTGGCAAAAGATGCCAATGTTGTCAATAGACACTTGAGCTCTGTCCATATGACATATATTGGAGCTTATTGATCCAAAAATTGATTTATACTTTGAGCTAGTCCTCAAGTACTCTTCAAATCTTCTCTAGATCTTTTGCATCAACCTCAAAAAACAGAATGTATTTATTTGATGAATCCCTGTCTAACCAATATCGAGTAATACTTTCAGAGAGTTCATGTCTGGATAATTTCTGCCTTAATTTGCAAAGTAAAGCTGCATGTGTTACTAAAATATTTTAAATGAATGTCACAGGCTGTCCAAATCCATAGTCAAATGCTTGTCTTCCATTTTTAGTTGAAGGTTAGTGGCTTTTTGTTTTGACGTAAAATACAGGCCTGGCAGTATATGTGGAGAGAAAGCAGAGTTAATGTTTTGGGTCCAGTGATCCTCCTTCAGAACTGGAACTTTTTCTAGCAATTCCTTTTTTTGTTTCCAGTTCACAGCATTTGTTCCTTTCTTTTACTGGGTTTGTTCTTTCATTTTTTTTTCTTCCTCCCTCTTATTTAATTATTTATGGCCTCTTAAAGAAGATTTGATTGTATATCTCTCTCTTTTAGATAAAGTCTTGTAGAAGGATTTTTTAATTTCAAAAATACACTTTATTATGAGATTTTTATGTATACACAGTCATAAACAATTCAGTTCTGTACAATAGCAGAGGAAGAAAACAAGCAAACGTTGGAGTTGGACTCTATCCAACAGATAAACCAAAGGCGTCTCTACTTGTACAAGACTTGTACATGCATCTGAGGCACCAGGTGGTCTGATAACCTCAGCACGAAGACCTCAGAATGGTCTTTCCCCACTGCGTCTTGGTTGCAGCTACCTCGAGCTTAGCTGCGTCCCTTAGCACTTAGTCCTGCGCCTTGGAATGTGCCAGTTGGCAATTCTCAGTTGAGGGCAACTCTTTGTTCTGGAAGACCAACAAGTTTTGGACAGACCAAAGAATGTCTTCAACTGAGTTGATGGTCCTCCAGGTACAGTTGATGTTTGTCTTGGGGAAGCAGAGTCCTGCATCATGGAGCAACTGAGGACAAACCTTGACAAAAGCCACTACATCTTTCTCCAAACATCCTTTGCAAAGGCACATTCCAGAATGAGATGTGTGACAGACTCTACTCCCGTGTTGGCAGTGTGCGGTGGCATGGACCAACGGGTATAAGAGAAAGATCTCCCAAGTAGTGCAATTTTCACCACTAGCTGAATGATGTCTTGGTGCTTGTTGGAAAGTTTTGGGAAATGAGGTATTCTGCCAAGTTACTTTGTCCTAGCAGCAGCACACTGTCATACACCTCCACCAGGTTCTGGCCAATCACATCCCCACAGAGCTTCCAGGAGTTTTATTCTTTGCTAGGGACCCTCCGGCCTTGGTCTCCTCATCCAGAGATAATGGCTGGTTTAGCTTTTCCTGCATGCTGTCACCTAAGACCTCTGGTAAAGGACAGGAATAACTGGGAGGCCACACTGTCTGTGGGCTTTGTTTCATACAGATTGGCATAAAAGGTTTTGCTAATCCTCAGGATGTCATGTTGCATCCACCAGAGGGAGCACACAATAGGACCGATGAAAGCACTGATGCCAAATTGGAGCAATTCAAATATATTGCAGCACACTTCACTCAGTGTTATTGATTTTAGGACATTCATGATCTAAGTTGAGAGAGTAATAAAAGACTACAAAGGGATACAAAGTTTAAATGTGTGAGCAAAGATCTGACAAATGGAATATAACATGGAAAGATGTGGAATTGACCATTTTGGCAGGACGAATAAATAAGCATATTGTCGAAATGGTGAGAAGATTGCAGAGTTCTGAGATAAAGGTTAATAAGCAGGTACAGCGGGTAATTAGGAAGCTGTTAGTGGGTCGAATCAAATACAAAAGCATGGAGGTGCTACTTCAGTTACACAGTGTATTAGTGAGACCACGACTGCAGTACTATGTACAATATTGCCCTCTTTATTTAGGAACAATATAAATGCATTGGAATAGTTTAGAGATGATTAGATGATCTGTTAAATATTTCTAGCAATGGCTTTTTCAGATTTCTAGCATCTGCAGCATTTCTCTTCTCAACAAATCTGTCCATGACCTCAACCTTCCAGACCTCTGCAATTTCAGTGTCTTGTGTTGCTGTGCATACAGTCTGTTCTTCCAAGTGTTAACAATAAATTTTCTAAGAACAATTTCTGGAATATGCTCAGTAAGATCCTTACGACCTCTATGTCTTCCTTCAAAAAAAATTATCTTCAATCTTGCTTTCAGGCACTACCCTTAAGGAGGAATAAGAAAACCTAAGAAAAGGAGCAATCCTTCACCCCAACCTATCAAGCCTACTCTGCTTTTCATTCAAATCATGCCTGATTTTTATCTAACTTTTATTTTATCTATTTGTCTTGATTTTGTAACATCTAGCAGCATGCACCTAACAAAAGTTTAGCAATCCCAGTTTTGAAATTTACAACTGACTTAGTTTTTGGGGCAGCTCCAGGATATCCATTAGTTTTGCCTAAATAAATATTTCCTCTGTGATGCCCGAAATGTAATTGTGGCTATCAGTTAGGTGACTTTAAAAGGTTGCATCAAAAAATCTGAAGGCATCTTATTTCTGTTAAACCTACTTCATAAGCCTCTTGAAAGTAATAGTCACTTTTGACATCCAATAGAAGCTCAGGCCCTCATAGCTCTATTATAAAATACTCTGAAAACATCTAAAAATGACTTAACAGCAGCACATACTTAACAAAGAATGGTGAATTTGCTAGTGGGGCTAAAGAGTTAAATTATGACAACAATGTCATCCCACACAAGCTTTTATTTCACAAAAGTAGTCATACTCCAAGACATCATAGCTCTAATTTTACATTTGTTCTCTTCTTCATGATGCCCCACTAAAGGAAATAGAGCAACTAACTGAGGTGTCCTTTTATCATTTTCAGTACCTGCATTACCAGTGATCATCCAAATGTAATGAAGTAAAAGCCTAATTTAGTTTCACCTATTCTCATCATAAACTCTTTTTAGCCCCAGTATCATTCTGACAAATTCACCCATTTGCTCTTCATTCTTTATGTATGTGCCACTGTTGTCATTTTTAGATGTTTACACAGTGTATTTTATAATAGAGCTATGATGTCCTGAAGAATGACTACTTCTATAAAATAAAAACTTGTATTGGACAGTATCGTAATGCTCCTTTTACACTTCAAACATTAAGGAAGTAAAGTGTCCTGAAGAAGGGCTCATGCCCGAAACGTCGATTCTTCTGCTCCTTGGATGCTGCCTGACCCACTGCACTTTTCAAGCAACACATTTTCAGCTCAGATCTCCAGCATCTGCAGTCCTCACTTTCTCCTGGAAGTAAAGTTCAGCGTCGATTAATAAGTACACCATCATGTGCCATATTGACTTTTTTTTTCATACCACCACTCATCATGTTAAAGACACTTATTACAGGAGATAACTATTATATCTAGCTAGTAAAACCTGGACTCTTGCTCAGTAACCCACTCTCCCTCTCCTCAGTCCTTCCTTTAATTATTACTTAATCCTTCAATCTCATTGAATAAGACATTTATTACAGAAGCTATCATTGTGACAACTAAGAATAAAAATGTTTTCCAACTCCATAGGCCTGAATCAATTGGGCAATCTTTGGTCATCAGTAATCATAATTTCTGACCATAGAATTGTAGTATTTCCAGCAAGCTATTGTTTAACATTTGTTTCACAAAGCTGTGGGACATAGGATGGGCCATAAATATTGCTTTCCCAAGTTGCCAGAGGGTGTAAGAACAAGCCAAGTAGTGAGAGACTAAAGTTATGTGGATCAGACCAGATCAGTCACTTTGCCTGAAAAATGTCAATGAACCAGTTTGATTTTTACAACTAAGGCACAACTCAGCATTTTTCTGTTCTATTGAAAGATACATCAAAAATATCCAAAAATGAATTGAATTTAATGTCACGTGTACCAAGGCACAGTGAAAAGCTTTGTCTCGCGAGCAATACAGGCAGATCACATAGTTAAGTAGCATAGAGGGAAATAATAGTTAAATAGTGGCAAAAACAAAAACAGGTACAGGTAGGTGAATGTTAAGAGTTTGTGAGTCAATTCAGTATTCTAACAAAGTAGGGTAGAAACTGTTTCAAAACTGGCTGGTGCGTGTGTTCAGGCTTCTGTACCTTCTCCCCGATGGTAGAGGTTGTAGAAAAACATTGCCAGGGTGGGATGGATCTTTGAGAATGCTGGCGGCTTTTCCTTGACAGTGGGCCTGGTAGATGGATTCTATAGATGGGAGGGTGGCCTTTGTGATTGTTTGGGCCGAGTTCACCACTCTCTGTAACTGTCTCTGATCTTGAATGTTACAGTTGCCATACCAGGTAGTGATACATCCAGACAGAATGCTCTCAATGGCGCACCTGTAAAAGTTGGCAAAGGGTATTCGTCATCATGCTACATTTCCTCAGCTACCTGAGCAAGAAGAGACGTTGTTGGGCCTTTTGTAACCAGTGTGTCCATTCTGAAGAGTCCAAAAAAGCTTGTTGTGGATGACCACTTCTAGGGACTTGACAGTCTCCACTCGTTCCACCTCTGTGCTGTTCATATGTAGGGTGGACATAAGTAACATCCTACCAAAAGTCAATAATGAGTTCCTTGGTTTTGCTGGCATTGAGAGCTAGGTTGTTCTCAGTGCACCATTTTTCCAGGTCTTCCAGGTCTGTAGTCTGTTTTGTCGCCATCCGAGATTTGACTGATTTTGTTGGTGTCATCAGCAAACTTGTAAATGGCATTAGTCTGGTATTTGGCGACTTGGGTATACAGTGAGTACAATAGGGGGCTGAGTACGCACGCCTGGGGGGGCTCCAGTGTAGAGTGTTAGTGAGGTGCACCTATGCACCTGCTGCACTTCAGTGATTGTGGCCTGTGGGTCAGGAAACTGAGGATCCAGTTGTAGAGAGTGGGGCTTAGTCCAAGATCACAAAGTTTAGTAATCAGTCTCAAGGGGATGATAGTGTTGAAGGTTGAACTGTAGTCAATGAGAAGGATTCTTACATAGCTGTTCTTGGCATCAAGATGGTCTAGGGAGGAGTGAAGGGCAAGTGATATGACATCTGATGTGGATCTGTTGGTCCGATAGGCAAATTGGAGTGGGTCAAGAGTTGATTAATGGAGTGGGAGGCTGGAGTTGATTAATGCCATGACCAGCCTTTCAAAGCACTTCATGACCACCGAAGTTAGGGCCACTGGGTGGTAGTCATTGAGACATGCTGCATGAGCAGCCTTAGGCACAGGGATGATGTTGGCCCTCTTGAAACGGGCAGAGACAGGGGCCTGCTGCAGGGAAAGGCTGAAGATGTCTGAGAAGCCTTCTGCCAGTTGATCTGCACATGCTCTGAGTGCACAGCCTGGTACTCCGTCCTCTCCCATTGCTTTCCTTGGATTCACATGAAGGAAAGCTGATTTGACTTCTGAAGTGACTGTTTGGATAGTCAGGAGTTGCCGGAATAGGTGTTACCTCTGCCGAAATTCTGCTCAAAACGAGCAGAGGCGGCGGTGAGATAATCTGGGAGGGATGTCATCGTCTACTATCTTGCAATGTCTCATTTTAGAACCGGAGTGTCAAGTTATTTTTAGAATGACTTGAGTACATTCCATTGTTAAAAGAATGAAGGGAGAATGGGTGAATTTGCCAGAATGATACTGGGGCTAAAAAGAGTTGAGAATGGGTGAAACTGAATTAGGCTTTTATTTCATTTCATTTGGATGATCACTGGTAATGCAGGTACTGAAAATGATAAAAGGACGTCTCAATTAGTTGCTCTATTTCCTTTAGTGGGGCATCAGGAAGGAGAGAACAAATGTAAAATTAGAGCTATGATGTCTTGGAGTATGACTCCTTTTTGTGAAATAAAAGCTTGTGTGGGATGTCATTGTTCTCATAATTTAACTTTCTTTAATCCCAGTGTCACTCTAGCAAATTCATCCATTCTCTCTTCATTCTTTGTTAACAGAGGAACATATTCAAGCCATTTTTGGATATTTTTGATTATATCATTTAGTAGAACAGAAAACTACTGAGATATTGAAAAAATTAAACTGGTTCACTAAAATTTTCAGGCAAAGTGACTGAGCTGGTCTAACCCACACATAACTCTAATTTCTCATTACTTGGCTTGTTCTTGCACCCTCTGGCAATGTAGGAGGGCCATAAATATTGCTTTGCCAATGTCCCACAGATTTGTGAAACAAATGTTAAACAATAGCTTATTATTAGTGTACTTATTAATCTAGGCTGAACTTTACTTCCTGTTTGAAATATAAAAGGACATTCCAATGCTGCGCAAATACAGGGATCAGCTGCTGCCACTAATAGGATCATCTCCCTCTGCCAACAGCTCTTGTCCTGTTCCATTATTAAACTGTTCCCACTTTCATTGATGTATCAAAAAGGAAATTTTGAAAATTAAACAGGTCAGGCAATAAACAAACTGAGAGAAACTGTGAACGAGCAGAATTTGGGTAAGAGCTCCAAGGCTGGATCAAATTTCATTTCTCATTTTTGAAATTACCATAGCTACTTGTCTACCACTCCCTGCCATAGGGTAGCTGGTGGCCAGCCAGATAGGAAGGTCTTCAAAACCTGCCTGGAGGATTGCTCACAACAACCTCCTTGCCAGCTACTTCCAGCCAGGGGCCCTTTCCCAATACTTCAAAGTGTGGGGGAGGCTTGGTGGTGAAAAGCAGGGGAGAGAGTGTATGCACAAGCATTCTGCAGGGTGTCTGGATTATTCAACTGATCTTCTGTTGATTCAGCCATTAATATACTTGTGCATAGGTATCCTTTCTATCCCCAATAACATCCAGGGTGTGAGTGCAGCAAAAACCTCTAGCATTTTTGTATTTGCTCTCAAGGAGGAAGAAAATCCTGACCAATGTTTTAAGGCCAGTAACCTTTAGCACCTCTAGGGTTGTAGAAAGAAGAATTAAGTTTCAGACCTAATTCAAAAACTTTTCACTTGACATGACCCTCCAGTGCCATTGAGAGGGTCTGACCTGCATGAGAGTTGGCAGGTTTTTATTTGTTGATTTACTTTGATTTCAAGCAGCTGCCCCACATCTAAGGATTGTCCTTCATTAGTACTTAGCTGTTTTCAGACTCCTTTACTTTGCAGAAAAAAAGTTGTTTATTTTATGAATAATGATAGAATTTTTATTAAAATCTGGCAATTATAGATAATAGGATGAGATGCAACTCTTCAGTGCTTCAATTGCAAAGCTGACCAAAGGAAATAGGAAGACAGGTTGGCCATTCAGACCCTTGAGCCTGCTCCATTGTTCATGGATGAACTGACATTCCTGATATCCAGTTTCTTGCATTTTCCTTCTCATCATGATTCCTCTACTGCTTAAGAATCTATCCACCTCAGCCTTAGATATGCATATGCACTCTGCCCCCACAACTCCCTAGCGTTCTAAAGACTCTAAATCCTCACATTTCTCCTCATCTGTCTTGAATTGGAGTCCTTTATTCTGAGATTATACCCATTCATCCTTGATTCCCATGAAAAGAAACATCCTATCAAGCTCTCAAATGCCAACATGTTTCAATGACTTGGACACAAAGAACAGAAACCAGCATATTCCATTATAAAAGATAAAAGTTTTAATCGAAGATTGTTTACTAAATCACATCACCATGACAACTCCTTTGGCTAGAAATTCTGTGAACATGATCTTAGAATGACGAGAACGAGGGTAGGTCCGATCAAGGACAGTAGTGGGAGATTGTGTATTGAGTCGAAGAGATAGAAGAGGTCTTGAACAAGTACTTCTCTTCAGTATTTACGAACGAGAGGGACCGTATTGTTGAAGAGGAGAGTGTGAAACGGACTGGTAAGCTAGAAGAGATACTTGTTAGGAAGGAAGATGTGTTGGACATTTTGAACAACTTGAGGATAGACAAGTCCCCCGGGCCTGACAGGATACATCCTAGGATTATGTGGGAAGCAAGAGAGGAAATTGCAGTACCGTTGGCAATGATCTTCTCGTCTTCACTGTCAATTGGGGTGGTACCAGGGGACTGGAGAGTAGCGAATATTGTGCCCCTGTTCAAAAAAGGGAATAGGGATAACCCTGGGAATTACAAGCCAGTTAGTCTTACTTCTGTGGTAGACAAAGTAATGGAAAGGGTACTGAGGGATAGGATTTACGAGTATCTGGAAAGACACTGCTTGATTAGGGACAGCCAGCACGGATTTGTGAAGGGTAGGTCTTGCCTTACAAGGCTTATTGAATTCTTCAAGGAGGTGACCAAGCATGTGGATGAGGGTAGAGCAGTGGATGTAGTGTACATGGATTTTAGTAAGGCATTTGATAAGGTTCCCCATGGTAGGCTTATGCGAAAAGTCAGGAGGCATGGGATAGAGGGAAATTTGGCCAATTGGATAGAAAACTGGCTAACCGGTCGAAGTCAGAGAGTGGTGGTAGATGGTAAATATTCAGCCTGGAGCCCAGTTACAAGTGGAGTTCCACAGGGATCAGTTCTGGGTCCTCTGCTGTTTGTAATTTTTATTAATGACTTGGATGAGGGAGTCGAAGGGTGGGTCAGTAAATTTGCAGATGATATGAAGGTAGGTGGAGTTGTGGACAGTGAGGAGGGCATTTGTCGTTTGCAAAGGGACTTAGATATGATGCAGAGCTGGGCTGAGGAGTGGCAGATGGAGTTCAACCCTGCCAAGTGTGAGGTTGTCCATTTTGGAAGAACAAATAAGAATGCGGAATACAGGGTTAATGGTAGGGTTCTTGGTCAGGTGGAGGAACAGAGGGATCTTGGGGTCTATGTACATTGATCTTTGAAAGTTGCCACTCAGGTGGCTAGAGTTTGTAAGAAGGCGTATTATCATTCATTAGCAGAGGGATTGAATTCAAGAGTCGTGAAGTGATGTTGCAGCTGTACAGGACTTTGGTTAGGCCACAGTTGGAGTACTGTGTGCAGTTCTGGTCGCCTCACTTTAGGAAAGATGTGGGTGCAGAGAAGATTTACCAGGATGTTGCCTGGAATGGAGAATAGGTCGTACGAGGATAGGTTGAGAGTTCTCGGCCTTTTCTCGTTGAAACGGCAAAGGATGAGGGGTGACTTGATAGAGGTTTATAAGATGATCAGGGGAATAGATAGAATAGACAGTCAGAAACTTTTCCCCCGGGTACAACAGAGTGTTACAAGGGGACATAAATTTAAGGTGAAGGGTGGAAGGTATTGGGGAAGATGTCAGGGGTGGGTTCTTTACCACTCCCACGGGCAGCGCATTCCATGCCCCCACCACTCTCTGGGTAGAGTCAGAATCATTGGCGACCTTTAAGCAGCATTTGGATAGGTACATGGATGGGTGCTTAATCTAGAATAGAAGTTTGGCACAACATCGTGGGCCGAAGGGCCTGTTCTGTACTGTATTGTTCTATGTTCTAATGTCCACAGCCACTTGAAGGAGCAGCACTCTGAAAGCTAGTGCTTCCAAATAAACCTGTTGGACTGTATGTGATTTTTAACCATGTTCAATGAGATCTCACTCAGTTATCTAAATGCCAGTAAGTAGAATCCAACCATATTTAGTGTTTGCCCATAAACTATTCCATTTATACTGAGAATCATCTCAATGAACCTTGTCTAAACTGCCACTAATGAAACAATATCTTTCCCTAAAGGGACTAAAACTGCTCATAGTACTTCAAATAAGGTCTCACGACATCTCATACAGTTGCAGTTAGGCTCCTTTATACTCCAACTCTCTTGAAGGGCCTACATCCCAATAGCATTCCTGATTACCTGCTGCACCTGTATGCTAGATGTATTTCGTGCACAAGTGCCTCCAAATTACTGTTACAGTTTTCTGCAGTTTTTTTTCTCCATTTAAACGTTATTGTTCTTTTGTTTTTCCTGACCAAAATAAACATCACATTTTCTTACATTATATTCTTTTGCTAACTTCTTGCCCATTTACTCAAACCATCAATATTTCTCCGCAAACCACTTTTATCCCTCACAACCTGCCTTTCCACCTGTTTTTGCGTTGTCTGCAAATGTGGCTGCAGTACTTTCACTTCCTTCTTCCAGTCTGCGTTGTACAAACGAGCAGCCCCCTCACCACCCAGTGGCTGAAAGGCCTCACACACTGGATTCCCTCCGACGAAGCTAGAGCAAGTCTGGCTGATCTGAACTTCCGCGTTGATGTCCGGACTTGATACTTCAGGGATTTTTGTAGCCGCATGCCGCACGCGCTGGGCTCCGATTGGCCTGAGCTCTCGGATCCCTGCAGCGCTATTGGTGGGCGCGGATAGAAAGGAAACGGGTGCTGATTGGTGGGGATGCGGCCAATGAAGGCAAGGGCGGGGCTTGGTCAGCCCAGGGACTCGGGCTGTGTGCTTTTCCTGCTCGCTCTGTGGCTCTGTCTATCGCCTTCATCCCGGCTCTCATCGCCGGGACAGCTTTCTCCCTCCTCTCCAGCGGCGATCGGCTCAGCGCAGCCGCCTCCCTCTATGCCAGCCACCATGATCCCTGACAAGACACCTGTTGAAAAAGACGTCTATCACCCTGCTCCCGAAGTTGCTAATGGAGCTCATGTCTCGAATTTCCAAAAGTACAGGGATCTTTACCTACAGTCCATACAGAACCCGGAAGGTAGCGTGTGCTGCACGTTATTTATGCTTCACGCCAGCCGTGTCATTTCATATTTGTACTACGTTTTGTTGTGTTCGGGAAGTGTTGAATTTGACATTTCGAGGAGGCCTGTTCCCAGGTAACAGGGCCTTTTGGCACTTCTTCCCATGTTTGTGAAGCGCCCATCTGTGTTATTTGAGCATGCAGATATTAATTTTTATTTCCGCGTGTCATTGAGTGTTAAAGGCGAGTCTCGCCTCTGCACCCTTCCAGTCTAAGGAGAGATCAGTGTTAAGCTGAAATTGGCTGCAAAGATACCATGCTTTGAAATCTAACACTTATGTACATATTTCGAAGGCGTTACGCCAAAAGAAATCAAAAATTGATATCGTTGATGATTAATGTGCAGTATTGCCAGAGATGTTTACCCAATCCAATATCTCATTTTAGCAGAAACACTTGTCAAAATACATTGTGCTGCAATTTTTTTTAAAGAAAACATGTTTTAATTTTTTGTGCAGAGTTCTGGGGGAAAATCGCGAAAGAGTTTTACTGGAAAACTCCCCAAACTGGCAGTTTCTTCGATTATAACTTTGATAGCACGAAAGGCAAAATTTACATCAAATGGATGGAAGGTGCGTCCACCAACATTTGTTACAATATGTTGGACAGAAATGTCAACGAGAAAGCCCTGGGGGATAAAATTGCATTTTATTGGTAAGTGATGAGTTTGCACTGAATCTAGAAATTGAAATAAACACATCGTGATGTTAGAGTTTTGTTGAAATGGCGGTCTTGAACCACAGAAAGTTGCAAGACAGATGGACTTGGGTTCTTGTGGTACACTAGTAGAGTCCCCAATTCTGAACCAGCAGGTCTGGGTTCAAGTCTGACATGACACTCTTCTGGAGCCTAAAATTTCTAAACAGACTGATTAAAATATTCACAAGACAGAAGGACACTTTGGACCGATGGTTTTTTGAACAATTTAAAGATATTGAACTCCCTCTCATTTGTTTTCCTCTCTATCATGTATTTTGTCTCTGCATCAGCAACTCTGAGTTGTCAGTCATCATTCTTAAAAAGTATAGAAATATTTCTCAAGCAGTTTTTCACTTAGTGATAAGTTTTAAATTAATGATCCTTAGTCACTCTTAATTCAAGATAGCAGTGTCATATAACTTTCAGAGTCAAAAGGTGTGATGCTGGAAAAGCACAGTCAGTCAGGCAGCATCTGCTGAGCTGGAAAAGTGATGTTTTGAGCATAAGCTCTTCGTCAGGAATATTATAGTATATAACTTGTCCTCTTTTTCCCTTATCTCAAGTTTTCTTGTTGCTTTTGACATTATAACTGGTATACTTGTGCTACAAGTTACTGGAGGACACTAGCATTTTAAATTTAAGCATTGTACAACGAGCCTAAAAGTACCCAAATGGAAAACCAGTGAATAGATATTGATTTTGTAAATTTTATGTTGCACTTTTTTGTGGCTATTCATTGTTTTTGTTTACTGTGCCACTGTGAACTAGATACAGGTTAATACCTGAGCTTGTTATTTGGTGCCACAATCTATGTAGTCGAATTGATTCTTGCTTGATGTATATTTGTATGTTAGGATAAATATTTATATCATATTTTGTTTATAGTCAATATTTGCCGGATATTACCCACAACCCGTAGCATTTGTTTATACTTCTGGCTTCTAGCATGGTAGCAGCTATCATTTTTCATTAATGCATTTACATACTGAATATAGACTGTGGGATGTAACCTTACTATAAATAAATTGTTTGACAATTCCATCTTAGGAATTTGAGAAAGAAACCAACACAAGAACTGCTTGAAATGTGGAAAAGTAAGCATGAATCAAAAATATACTTTTCTAGTTCATTTGAAATACAATTTTATTTCAGCAGAAGTTATGAGAAAGCTTGTAGCCTTGCATATTACACATCTGCTAAGGAATTGCGGAAAGTGCTTGACCGGGGGAGGAGGAGGGGCGGCATTTATTCAGAAGAATTGGGGACATCTGTTCTTCGTGTCAATGGATCGATGTAAATAAGGTGATAACATTTGTTCACTTGTGGAATGTGTGGCAGTACTTCCTTCTCACTCCGGGGACTGAAGGCATGCATATTTCACTGTTGGATATTTGATAACTAAAAATTCTGGTTATATTGAAGACTCTTAACATAACTCATACTCAATAGGAAAAGAACTTGTAATTTAATAAGCTGAATGGAATATGCACATAATAGAACAATTCTGATATGTTTTCATGTATTTCACACTGAGCAAATTTGAGTTTATGAAGCTCAGCTTCCTCATCTTGACTGTTCTGGAATGTGAATGTCTCATTACCCTTACAGGTTAGGAAAACATGAAGGCTGAATCTGACGTAATAAGGAAGTTGGAAGGTGTTCATGTGTGAGTGAGAGAGCGAAAACATTATTCTGTAAATTATATTCATTGACTGAAAGGTTCAAGGGTTAGAGAGAGAGAGAGAGAGAGAGAGAGACTGACAGACAGGACAGAAGATGGTGGAAAGATGAACTCTTTGTGGTCTGATTTGAGCGAAGAAGTTATGAACTTCATTTGCATTCTGGGAATCTAAGATGATTTTAAAAGAAAATGCCATTTTTTTAGGACAGTGATACTCGACATGTTAGCTGAGCAAGGTTACCTCATGACCTTTCCACATAGTTTAGATTAGTCCCTCATTATGATATACTGTTAAAAGGGAAGTTTATCCATCCAAAGCAGGCAGCCACTTGGGGCCTGGCTTGATCAAGGTACCCACTTTGATGTGCATGTAGCTTAATTAGTCAGATGTACACAGACCTGTAAATGAGTTTGTCTTCCTCTGCAAACTTCTGCTATTTTATTGCTGCTTATCTGATTTAAGGACACGTGGCATTTTTTGTAATTTTAATACCAAATTCTGTGTAAAGACAGCTTGTTTGCAACAATAAGGAGGGTAGCCTGAGAGAGCTCTTAGGGGTAAGAGCTGGTATCACTACTCTGCTAATGGTTTTAGAACCTTAGGTCAAGCCTCGCTTGTGGGTATCTATGTTATAGTGTAACATTGATGCTATTGGTAAATAAAGGTAATAATTTAAACTAAACTGTCTGTAAGAGTTTTATATTCCAGACTACCACAGAGTACGATCTCCAGGACGAACCAAGAGAGGCTTACAGGTCGAGTCCATCAGGGATTCCCTCAGCCATCTCTAATAGGAAGCACACTAGCTTTCGGAGCGCTGCTCAACCACCTGAAGAAGGAGCAGTGCTCCGAAAGCTAGTGTGTTTCCAGTTAAACCTGTTGGACTATAACCTGGTGTTGTGCGATTTTTAACTTTGTACACCCCAGTCCAACACCGGCATCTCCGAGCCATCTCTAATAGGTAGTTTAACAGTTATTGTTTGCTTTTGTATCAGTGTATATGTCAGGAATTTGCTGATACTAATGATAATATTCATGGTGTTCTCAGGTTATGATTTTTAACACGCTGCAGCAATTTGTGATCAATAAATTATTGGTTTAAAATATAACAAATGTTAAAACTTCTGCTTTTTGACATGACTCCTGTGTTGTAAATTGCACAGGATTTTTGTTTTGTTGCTGTGAAAAATTGTGTGTTTAATTGTATAGCACTTTTTTGAATTAACAGACTAGATAGAAGGATATTTCTGATAACCAGGGCTGACAGTCTAAGGACAAAGGATAGGCCATTTAAGGCTGAGACAAGGATAAATTTCTTCACATGGACAATGGTGAATCTGTATAATTCTCTGCTGCAGTAAACTGGTGAGGCCAAAACGTTGAATGTTTTCAAGAATGAGTTTGATCTAGTTCTTATGGTTAAAGGGATCAAAGGGTATGGGGAGAAAGTGCCGATAGCCATGACCATATTGTGAATGGTGATGCAGTCTTGAAATGCTAATGCCCTTAAGTAGTCTGTGCTTCTGTGTTAGATGTTTGAGGGAAAAGTGAGTGTATCTTTTAGAGGGAACAGTTTGCCTTGCTTCAACTCCTTCTTCTTGAATTTCATGCAGTAGTGAAATCAATAGAAGATGGGCACAATCAGAATTTAAAGTTTTACATGATTAAAATCCTTTAGAGGATTGTTGGACATGGAATCTGTGCATTTATGTGTTTTGTTTTTACACCCATGCACTTTGCGAGATCTCAGTTTTAATTTCAAATGAGAAATTTCAGCTCATTCAGAAGCTAGAGTAAGTATGAAAAACAAAAGAGTCGTGTAGATTGTACATAGAATTATACATTTATTGCAGGTATAAAGGAATCTTGCCATCCTAAAAAAAAAATGTTTTTGCGCTTTGTTGTAAAGTGTGAGATTTCCTTAATGTTTATGGGAAAGTTTTTAAAATAAAAATTGGCAAAATTGTAAGCCAAGAAGAAGAAACCCAAATTAATTGAATAGATCTGGGTATTGAAAGCAAAATCAAAATGAACAAGTTAGGAATAATTAGAAAAATAAAAACGTCAAAGAACTAAAAATTGCTATTGAGAGGCAACCCAGAGTGACCAGCTCTTGTAGTTGCCAGGCAACCATTAATCTTGACATGATAACAGAAAATACCAGCAAAACATAGGTTAGGTAACTTTGGTGAAATGGGAAACAGAGTTTAATGCTTGAGGCAGATGATTTTTCTTCAGAACTAGATGTCATATGGATCTATAAGTAGTTACAAAGCTAAGGACTTACGTCATTTAATCACCCCACTCTCCAGCCAATTACAGGCTTCTCTTTATTTCTTCCTTTTCCAGCATTGTTTGTTATTTTAGTTTCAATTTTCCAGCACCTATTATATTCTACTCTGTCTGGTTTATAGTCATTAGTGTTGCTGTTGGCCAATTGACAAAGTATTCCCAATGAATTACCTTAATCCTTGTTTTATTAATACTGTTAATATACAGGGGATTAATATACATGTCACTAATTAGATTAGTATTCCTGAAGTTCAAATCTCACCATGGCAGCTAGTGAAATTAGATGTAATTACTACAAATCTGGAATTAAAATCTTATGGTGAACAGTGGTGATTTTTCTAAAATCCCATCTGGTTCACCAATAGCTCTATCTTTGTTATTGGATCTGGCATATATGTGATTCCAGACAGACATAGAAATGTAGGAAAACAGAAGCAGGAGGAGACCATCCAGCCCTTCGAGCCTGCTCCGTCATTCATCATGAGCATGCCTGATCGTCCAACTCAATAGCCTAAATCAGCTTTCTCCCCATAACCGTTACACCCATTCGCCCGAAGTGCTATGTTGAGCTGTCTCTTCAATATATTCAGTGTTTTGGCATCAACTCCTTCCTATAGTAATGAATTCCACAGGCTCACCATTCTTTGGGTGAAACAATGTCTCCTCCTCACTATTCTAAATGGTCAACCCCAAATCCTCAGACTGTGACTTCTGGTTCTGGATGCACGTACCATCAGGAACATCCTCTCTGCACCTTCCTGTCTAGTCCTGTTAGAATTTTATAAGTCTCTGAGATCCCCACTCACCCAACTGAACTCCAGTGAAAACAATCCTAACTTAGTTAATCTCTCCTCATATGTCAGTCCCACTATGCCTAGAATCGGCCTGGTAAACCTTCACTGCACTCCCTCGAGAACAAGAGTATCCTTCCTCAGAAAGGAGTCCAAAACTGCACATAATATTCTAGGTGTGGCCTCACCCAGGCTATGTATAATTGCAACAGCACATCCCTGGACATGTACTCAAAACCTCTCGCAATGAAGGCCAACATACCATTTGCCACCTTTACTGTCTGCTGCACCTGCGTGCTTACCTTCAGTGAACTGGTGCACAAGGACTCCCAGGTCCTGCTGCACACTCCCCTCTCCCAATTTACAGCCATTCAGGTGGTAATCTGCCTTCTTGATTTTGCTTCCAAAGTGAATAACCTCACATTTATCCAAATTATACTGCATCTGCCAATGATTTGCCCACTCACCGACCTGTCCAGATCATGCCGAAGGACTTCTGCAGATCATGTCCAGATCATGCCGAAGGACATCGTCACAGTTCACCCTCCCACCCAACATGCTGTCATCTGCAAACTTTAAGATGTTACATTTTGTTCCCTCATTTAGATCATTAATAAATGTTATGAATAGCTGGGATCCTAGCACTAATCCCTGTTGCACTCCACTAGTTGTTGTTTGCCAATTTGAAAAGAACCAATTAATTTCCACTCCTTGTTTCCTCCCTGCTAACTAGTTTTCTATCCATCTCAATACATTTCCCCCAATCCCATGCGCATTAATCTTGCACAATAATCTCTTATGCGGGAGTTTGACAAATGCTTTCTGAAAGTCCGAGTACACCACATCGACTGACTCTGCCTTGTCAACACTACGAGTTACATCTTCACTGAATTCCAACAGATTTGTCAATCCCCTTCATAAATCAATGCTGACTCTATCTGATTCTGCCACTGCTTTCTAAATGCTTCGCTATAAATTCCTTGATAATGGATTCAAGAATTTTCCCCACTGGCATAACCAAACAAGCTACTTGAGGGCAATTTGAGGTGGGGAACAAATGCTTGGTTTACCAGCAATGTCAATATCCTTTGAAAAACTTTTTTTTAAAAATTGCTATCAGTATTTACAGAATATCACAAAATGCCATGGATTGACTATCAAACAGTTGATATTGCACTCCTCCATACAACAGATTGCAGAGTCCATCATTATTATCTTTTATCATCCAAACCTGTCCTAAGCAAACCAAATTTGTATTCAAAACTTGTATTATTGTACGTATCAGAAATGTTGTCAAGTTTTGTGATTGGAGTTGGTTGGGTGTAGTTGTATGCTGGTGCAAAAAACATGGTGCTGTGACTGTATAAGACTGTTGATGGTGTAAGCTTGGCTTCCTTGGTATCACTTGAAGGTGAATACTTGGTCATCTTGAAATGATGAAGATTGGAGTAATTGATAGTACAGGCAAACATTAAACCCTATTTGGGATTCTTCAGATTAATGGAGCTGTGCAGTGGATTATCACGTGACACTGGCCTCAGCAGACTGAGTTAACAAATCCTAAAAGGTTGTGTTATGGACCAAGCCACACTCAAAATATTTCAAGAAGGTAACCCAGACCCTAACTTTGCCAGTTGTTTTAAGCAGGTGTGAAGTGGATATTCCAGGAGAGAATCAGCTGGTCAAACCACTTAGTTTGAATAAAACAGAATTTAATTACAAGATTACTCAATGAAACAAAAACAACAGTAAACAGAATACTGAATAAATTAACCTTTCTGAAAACACAACAAATCGTCCCAATTTAATGATGTTGTTCCAACAACATCATTGCAACAATCCCCATAAACATCCCTGGGCACAAAAGGTAAAATCAAACACATCATCTTAGAAGATAGAAGTCAGAGAGAGAGGGGACCAGGCTGGACCTGCTGCTTTAGGTCCAGCAGCCTTTCTTTACAGTACTGCTTAAAAAAAACAAGCCAGAGTAAAGCTGAGCTGGGAGAACTGGCCCACGCCCTTATCAAATTGGCCGTAAAATCCTTCAAACCCCAGACATTTTGGAGTCTGTCATTTACGACCCCTCTGGAGAAAAAAAGCCAAGGACTGCATAACCTTGTTAAAGGAGCAGCTTCATCACACTTGCTTCCATATTTTGAAGAGCCAGGTTTTTTTTATTAAAAAAGCATACTGCTTCTTAAATCAGTTGTTATTATAAACTCTTAGCACTTGCTGAACAAACCTGAATGTGCAGTGAAAATGTGGAATTGAAATTATACACTATATTATGAGTTGTGCAAGCAGGGGCTATTTGAGGACAGTCAGCACATTGCCTATTGTAAGCATCCATAAGAGTGTGCTGTTTGATATGATCCACTAGTTGGGATATATGACCTTTTATATCTGGAATTGCACTGTCAATCAAATATTTATAACACATGAATCATTTACATGGTAGGCAGAATGCCTTTTTTGGCTTGATGGTCACTTTCTGTTAGTAAAAAATGAATACCACTCTGGTTGCTATTGCCCAGTAGCAGTATGAAATATAGACTCACCTTTTACATTCTTAGGATGCCTGCCCTTCCTGGGTAATTTGAGATAGCCTGGACACGCTTTAGTCCTGTAATTTGGCTTTCAGCTCGCAAGCAATGATTTGATTGGAGTAACTATGATATGTCTACAGGCTCCAGTGCATAGCTGCATGTGTGCACAATCTGCAGGATGCACTGCCAAGGTTCTTTAATAGCATTTTATAAATCCATGACCTTCATTATTTAGAAAGACAAGAACAGCAGGTGCATGGCAATAGCAACACCTGCTTGATGTGCCCTGTTTTGGTATCATGCTGACAAGTGAGCTAATGACTCTGGCCTTGTTAGCCAGTTTGGCAAGTGGCATATTAAGTCTTGTTAGACTTAATATCTTTCAATTGTAAATCTCTCAATTTCTGCATTGAATCAATCTTGTCAACATTTATGTTATGTATATTTGCTTTGCCAGGGTGCAATTGCATGAAAAGAGCCACTGAGTCACTGGAGGAAATATCAGGAAGGGGTAACCAATGACCTTGACCAAAAAGGAGGATCTTAAAGGTGGAGAAAGAAGTGAAAAAGCAGGGGGCTTTTTCGAAGGAATTTCGACTGCAGAGTCTAACTGCTGAAAGTCAAAGAATTAGGGTTAGAATTAGGCCTGGTGCATAAGACCGGTGTTGGAGGAGTGGATTAGGTATTATGGTGTAGTGATTGTAGGACTGGGAGGGGATTTTCTGTGCCCGAAGAAATTTTCATGTTAAAATTTCTCCTGTAATTCCTCTGATTTTTTTTTAAAAATGTCATTATGCAGGATTAGTAATAATAGCTCCTCTTAATAAAACAGAAAAATTGATACTTCAGTGATGTTTCTTGTCAACCCAACTCTCAAGACACCCAATTCTTCCAAAGTTTTGTATCAGTTTACAGGACAGCCTTGATTATCCAAATGAGACGGGCAGGGAGTATTTTGTTTGGATTACTGATTGTTCAGATAACTGATCAGGGTTCTCGTGGCGGCAGCAATAGCAGGAACAGGGTCCCGTGGTGATCCTGTTCCTGCTCCCGCCACCAGCCCAGGTCTTGTTGTGCTTTTATTTAAATAAAGTTTTTATGGGACCTTGAGATCTTGCTTAGATAATCCAAAATTCGGACAATTGATGCTCGGATAACCAAGGTTATTCTGTACACATTTTATCAAGTGTTATTTTGTACTCTATTGTTAGTGTACTTCACAAACTAGATCGAAGTACAGGTCGTTCCGCTAGAGTTCACATTTTGTCGGTGTGAATTGGCTGTAACAAGATCGATAATTGGGGAGGGTGTTTCTAAAGCACAAACTTTTAAAATTTGTGTTGGCTTTATGCGATTCCATTGCCAACACTTTTTAGGTGCTACTTTTTATTGTATAATTTTTATATCGTGCAAGGTCGCATAAGAATGCAACCATCATATTATGATGAACTATCTATAGTGATGTGGTCAGAATTTTTTTAGATGGATGGTCTTGTGGTATATCTTCCTGTTTTATGATATTAGTTGCAATTTGTTAATTCTGAAATTGTAGACTGTGAGTGATTTATGATCAAAACCAATTCAGCTGATGTTGTCTAGAGTATTCCAACTTGATTGAATTCATCGCAAATAACAATTTGGTTGAAGGAAAACAGCCTGATTAATGACTGGTCACTGTTAAAGGTACTTACAGAGATTAAGTTTTTCATGTTTGGTTGTGTTCTTTCCCCACCCTGCTCCATATTTCACCTTTCTTTATGAACTGCGTCAAGTGGCATGCTTGGGAAAAAAAAGACGGATTTTATTTCATTTGCTTATGGGAAGTGGGTGTCACTGGCAAGGACAGTATTGCCAGTTCCTTAAGGAGGTCACAGTGAGCCACTTTCTTGAATTGCTGCGATCAATGTGGTCAGGGTTGCAATGCAGTTAGATTGCCCAAAAGTCCTGGCATGGCCTCTGAGAGTGAAGAAAGTGATTTTTTTTTTTCTTTAGATTAGATTCCCTCCAGCATGGAAACAGGCCCTTCAGTCCATCAAGTCCACACCAACAGATATTGCATAACCTGGAGGCATTCTGTTCCCATGCAGCTGCTGTCCTTGTCCTTCTAGAAAATGGAGGTCATGAATTTATAAAAATGCTGTTAAAGAACTATGGCAGTGTGTTTTGCAGATGGTGTACACATGCATCAGTGCACTGGAGTCTCTAGATATATAATGTCCCTTGTCCTGTATGTGTCAGCTTTTGAAGTGTTATTGGAGCCTTTGTCCATGCAAATGAAGAGTATTTCATCACATTGCAGTCTTGTGCCTTGTAAAGAGGGACCTTGATTATTTGGCATGCAATTATCTGAATATCTGATTTTCCGGCAAGATCGCAAAGTCCCGATGCTTGATTAATCTACGTTATCCGGCATTTGATTATCTGAAATTTGAAATACTGCCTGCCCGTGTCCTTTGGATAATTGAGGTTCCTCTGTAGATGGTAGGCATACTTTGGGAAAACAGGGTGTGAGTTGTAACCATAAGCTATGCAATTTATACCTTTTTGTCCCCTGAAGTTTCTGGTCAGTGTTAACCTCCAGGATGTTGCTGTTGATAATGAGAGATTCAGAGACAGTATGTCATCAGGTCCCAAGGAAGGAATTACCGTTTTTCTTGGTGGAGACCTGCCATTGTTAAGTTAATATTACTTGATAACATTCAGGCATGGACTGGTAAATCTTGCTCTATGTGGGCAAGGACTGTTTCATTATTTGAGGAATTGCAAATAGAATTGAATATTGTACAGTTACAAACCTCTGTTTCTGATTTTATTATGAAGGAAAAATCATTAACAAAACAACTGAAAACTGTTAGACCAAGGGTGCTGCAATGAGGAGCTCTGCAGTGATATTCTTGGGCTACAATAACTGGCCTCCCACAACCATCCTTCTTTGCACCAGTCTGTGAACCTTTTCATTCTGATTCCAATTGGCTTTAATTTTACTAGGGCTTCTTGATCTAGATAAAATAGAAGATCAACTTCAAGAATTAGTAAAATTCTGCTGGTGACCAGTTGTTGAATTTTCATACCAACCGGTCAGGGGATATTTTGATTTTTAAGTTTGACTAAATGTTTGGTCTCTATTTATGCTTTTTTGACATTGTTGAAAGATTATGCTACTATGTTATATCCTGATGCTTGGATATCTCCTGAACTGGGATAGTTTGAAACTACATTGACTGGGAAATACCGTTGTCCTTCGGGAAACATCCATTTTCATCTTGATTTCAAAAGTAAAAACGTTTGGACTTAAAATCATATTTTCCCAATGTCTCTTATTCAAAAAGTTACTTCAGGAAGATGCTCCGTACTAAATAAATAGATATTTAGATATTCATCTGACTGATAGTTAATTTTGACACAATCCACTTTCGTTCTTAACTTGATATTACACATTGTTATTAATACTGAACCAGTTATATGGTATATCAATATGGATTTGTCAAAAGGATTTGCTGCCTGACTAAGTAGTTTATCAGTTGATTTTCAACAATTATTGACGAAGGTAATGGAAAGCTTTTAAAATTGACAACACAGTCAATAATTAGAGGTCACTTAACAAATAAATTAAACTAAATTCATTACCTCATACACAAGATGCAGAATGATCATACTTTCTGAATTTATTACAGTTACTTGGCAATCAGTAGCAATCTAGTGCACAGTGGTTTACTTTGCACCATTATAGATCATCCCGTAGCTTCTCACCGCATTGCTGCAATTTAAAGTCAGAACTACATTTATTTAAAATATGAAATCGATTGCAGTCATTCTGTACTCTGAAATAACTAATCCTCAGCCGGATTTGTTTGTGGTAGTTTGTCAATGAAACAAGCTTTTCATTTTGGTGGTTACATTGAAGCTAATCTGAAACCCTGAAGCCTGTGCATGTCTCAATCATGGAACAGACAGAGAGCCCTTTGGCCCATAGTGTCTGTGTTCTCTAACTATTTCTAACCCCATTTTCCAGCACAATTGGACCATAGTCTTGTTAGCAAGTACACATCTAAATACTCTTTGAATGTGGCATGTGCCAATAAAAAGGGTGAGACAATTAAATTTATACTAATAGCAATGATATGTCAGTTTCATTCTTAGTTTTCTTTTACTGTATTGTCGGGTTTTGTCTGAGTGGAGAACTAATATAATGGTTTTGGGATTTTGCACTGGATGTTCCTATCAGCCAACTATCCAGAAAACGCAAGGCCCAAGTTCAAAGGATAAAACAAATAGGAAGACACTTAGTGATCCAATCGGTTTTTTTATCATTGAGATCACAGTGCTTAAAGTAGCAGAATGAATGGGACCTACAAATCAAATTTCAGCTTAGATGAGAATCAATCAGATTTGGGTATTTGAATGGAAGTAACAGTTCAGCTTTCAGAGTTTAAGGTGTTCATTTCTGGAACATTCTTGACCTCCCAGAAGACACTTTACTAAGAAATCCCTGCAGCTTTTTCTACCATAAGATTCCTTCATTCTTCAGGATCAAGAGAGAGATTTTACTGTCTGCTTCTTGGAGGTTTTCCTTCAACTGACACACCTTGGTGTGCATGGAAACAGAGACCTTCCTGATGGCTGTTTCTAGGCAACCTTCACCACAGAACTACTTCTACCAGCTTGGGTAGTACTTGATGCAATGAGACCCATCATTTATCTCTCTCAAAAAGCTAAGACTTGCATTCTTTCCACAAGTCAGTTTTTTTTTGTGAAAGCAGGTGAACCACAATACTCTTCAGCTTTAATTTTTCATAATTACTGCTGAACGCGGCTCCCAGAAATCACTTGGTAAAACCACTTTCTAAGCCAGAATGTCCAAAGATTTCCATATTCCAGTTCCTTTTGCACCTTAAAATCAAAATGTTTATTCCATACAAACCCCTTTATTCAAGAACATAGGGAGGCAGAAAGCAGGAAACAAAGGAGGATTAGCCTGCTATTTGTCAAAGGCGGAGCGTTAAATTTGATCATTCAGGAGATTAAAGCTGAGCACGTAGAAAACCTCAGCATATTTGGAAAGAGTCCGCACGGTTTTGTGAAAGAAAAGCCATGGTTAACCAATTCACTGGAATTCTTTTTAAGGAGTAACGTGTTTTGAATACAGGAGAGCCCATTGACATTCCATTCTTTGATTTCACCACGTACCATATTAAAAGTTATTACACAAACTAGAAACACAATAGGAGTAACTTATTGTTATGGATAGGTGGTTGGCTGACTGGCAGAAAATAGAGAATGCATAATTGGGCCTTTTTCTGATGGACAGGATACGATGAGTGGGGTCCTGTGGAGTCAACCTCAATTTTTTTAATAATTTGTATTGATGACATTGGTAAGGGAAGTAAAGGTATTGTGTTTCAGTATGCAGATGACACAAAGGTAGCTAAGAAAACAGGTTGCTAAGAGGATATAAGGAGGTTGCATATTAATTAGTAGATGGTTTCAGTGAACAAGTAACAATTTTGCAGATGGAGTTTGATATGGAGAAAAAGTGAAATTATTTCTTTTGGTAGAAGAATAAGCAATCAATGCATTATAAAAATGGGGAATGATGGCAGAATTCCAAGGTGTAGAGGCATCTAGATGTTCTAGTGCTTGAGTAAAAACAAATTATTATACAAGTAAAGCATGTAATCATGAAGATTAATAGGCTGCTCACCTTTATTACAAAAAGAAATGAATATAAAATGAAGGATGGTATTCAAATATACAGGGCATTGGTGAGACCACATCTCTCTCTGTTTTTTTATTATTCATTCATGGGATGAGGGCTAGGCCAGCATTTAATTCCCATTCCAGAGGACAGTTAAAGATCAACCACACTGCTGTGGGTCTGGAGTCACATGTAGTCCAGACAAGGTAAGGATTGCAGTTTCCTTCCCTAAAGGGCAAGAGTGAACCAGATGGGGTTTTCCAACATGGTGGTAATCATAAGCTTATTTCCAGATTTTTATTGAATTCAACTTTCACCATCTGCCATGGTGGGATTCAAACCCCAGATTAACAATCCAGCGATAATACCACTAAGCCATCACCTCTCCCACAGAACGTTATTTTTCCGTATTTAAAGAAGGATATAAATGCATTGAAAGCAGTACAGAGAGAGATTTACGAGATTGAATTTAACAGATTAGCTGGAATAAACAGATTTTTCTATAAAGAAAGGCTGGACAGATTGGGCTTATTTACACTGGAATTTGGAAGAGCGAGGAGTGACTTGATTGTCACTAAGTAAACTTCACAAAGTGGGTAATACTTCTGGATTTTTCTGAGATCCTTTTATCCAACAAGTATTGCCTGTGGATTTTGCAATGCATAGACTCTGCTATACTAAACCATCAGTGCTTATAGATTTCTGTTGAAACCTTCACGGTTTGTCTCTGCGCTATTTGAATAACCTTCCCACTTTCTTAGCTCACCGGGATCTCTGTGAGTATTGACTCCAACACCTATCTGCCTGCTAATTATTAGAACTTCCTTCTAAGTATTATGCCAGCACAGAGCCATCCTGCAACTCTTCACTCCTCACTTCTCGAATCTGTGTAGTTCATTGGTTTCTCAGCAGTTCGGCTAAAAGGACAGCACTCCTAATGTGGAATCTATGTTCTGCCCCTTTACCCAACTGCTTGTGACCTTTGAATTCCTTTACACTGACTCCTGTACTGTCCTGAGTGGCCTGTTGAATACATTACAATAATCCCATTTCAAAATTGTTGGGCAGGAATAATTGTTGGAATATTGACACCTAGCAACTCTCTGAACTGTGTTTCAAAAATGCTACAGATATAGACTGCTGGCTTGCTCAGTACAAAAATGGATACATATTTCTCTTGTGGTGAAGTAGTAATGACCCTATCCCTGGACCAGGGGCATGGGTTCAGGTACCACCTGCACCATAGGTGGATAATAACATCTCTGAACAGGTTGATTAGAAAAATAGGTTACCAATATAAATGGTTATGATCACAGACTATAAGTTATTAAAATGAAAGATTAAGACTCCACATTTATAACAAATTGTTTGTTGCCAAAAATGCTGTTTGTCAATAATTAATTTACTTTGAAAAATTTATTTATGTTGGAATGGAGAAGACATAACTCACCAAGTTACATTCAACAATGCATCTGCTTCAGTACTGCACTGGAGTGATGACCTAGAATGTTTTGCTTTAGATTTTGAATGGGATTTGAAGCTTCTGAATTGGAGCCTCAAGTGTTGCCAAATGAGCCATGATGACAACAATTAAAAGCTATCTTTGAAAGGCACTGACTTTCCACTCATTATTTCTTACCCTCTTTGTTCCAAAATTTGCTGAAAAATTGCAGTTGGCGAAGAACAAGTGCTGTTATAATTGGTCAACTGTTTGTGGTGAGGAAGAGGAATCCCATGAATTGTAAGTTGTGATGAGTTTCTGGTCACTGCACTGTCCTGCAGTAAGCTTGACGAAAACAGACTTTTTCCTTTACCTCCCCATGATTTCTTGAACTTGTAGTATTTGCCCACTGATCTAGACACAAAGTTATGTCCATAATTAACAGTATAAGCACCAAGTGAGCTATATACCTTTTTAATTTCAGAGCTACCACGTTTTAGAATATGGCACAAAATACAATGTACTTCTGCTGAGAGCAATTTCACTTGGTATTATGTAATGTCATTCATTGGTTACATCATGCATTGAATTACCTTCAGCTGTTGTACTGGATCGAGTATCAAATTGCTTAAATATAGCTTGAATGCTGAATTTCAAATTGAGTGGCATCACTCTCATAAACTTGATACAACTGTTGGTTTAATTCTGCAACAAATGTATAATACACCAGCTGAACTAACTTGTGTTGTTGCCGTTTTATAAACCATGGTATCACCTTAATGGAAAACTTGAGCATATATGTGGTGAAATTTCTGTTTTATTTTCTGTCTAAGGCTTACATTATCTGATGATCCAAGGAAGATTGATCTTAAATTTGTATGTTTATAATGTATTCAAAACATTATAAAGTTGTCAAACTTTGCAATAAAATTCATTCGACTTGATAAACTCCCACTTCCACTTGCCTCTAGCTTTATTGATTAAAACCCTAGAATTAGTGTTCTCCCTGAATTCAAGCCATAACCACCACAAAAAAAAGAATGATGTGTAATATATTCATGTGGATGTTAACATATTTATCTGGATTATGGATTCTGAATGTTTGAGTTTTGTGCAGAATGTGTTTTTATTGTTTATAAGTGAAGTACAGGTCATTCTGCTATAATGTGCGTTTCGTAAATGCAAATTCGCTATAACACAGTTGACGAATTGAGGTTACTGTTTCTAAAGTATTAACTTTTAAAGCGTGTGTTGGTTATAACATGATTCTGACCCCATTAGTTTACATGGTACTGCTATTATATGATTTTCTTATAACACGGAATTGCATGAGAATGGAACTACCGTGTTATAGCAGAATGGACTGTACCTTAAGTGTCATGAATGAGTAGATCTGTGAAAAAGAAGATGAGCAGGAAATAATTGTTGAGTCAGGTTTAGTTTTCCTGAGGGAAGCTTTGCGTTCACCTTGATGAGAAATTTGAACTGTTGTAAATTGTTCAAATATCTTGTTTCGAAATTCACTGACATGGTAACCAGAAGAGAACATTGTTAACCCTCTAATGTTGTAGTAGCCCTGTCAGTGACTAGTAGTGGGGTTTATTTGATCTGGAATGAGACTAGACCTTTCGCTTATCCCTCAGGAAATGTATTTTCCACTGTAGTAGAAGGAGAAAATAATGTCTGAGCTGTGTTGTTATCAAAGAGCCAGACTTGGCTCCATGAATGGATAACATATTTGGAAATTAGATCCGATACAGTACCCTTTGCAGATACATCCTTAAATTTCTGGAAAAAATGTTTATTGACTCTGTCATTACCAATGCAATCAAGACTTTGTTATAGCAAGATTGCATTGATTTACTTTATACTTCTCCCAATACTTTGTTTGTTTACCATCTCAAAGCATTTCTCATGAACAGACTACACTTGTTTTATGATCTAAAACTGATTTTTTTTGGATAAAGTGAATTTTGCTTGAATTATATTCAACAGACAATGTACAGGTTGCCCATTCTATACTTCTGATCATTTTGAGTAGAAATATTTTTCAAGCTGAGAAATTAGATATTTCAGGCTAGAAGCGAAGTAAATTGATTTGATACAGCAATATTCGACTTGACGTTTTCTGGTACTTAAAATTGTCATTTTGAAATTATAAAGGTGTCTTTCAGAAATTTCTTTTTCTCTCCATGGGATGTGGGTGTTGCTGGCTGGCTATCATTTATTGCCAATCCATAGTTGGCTTTGAGAAGCTAAGTAGCGAGCTGCATTCTTGAACCATTTGCTGACGAAGTGTTGTAGGATGATGCACAATTCCACTAGGAAGGGCATTTCAGGATTTTGACCCAGCAACAGTGAAGGAATGGCAATATATTTTCAAGTCAAGGTGGTGAGTAGCTTGGTGGGGAATTTGCAAGTAATATTCCCAGATATCTGCTGCTCTTGTCCTTCTAGATGGGATCGTTGTGGGTTTAGAAGGTGCTGTCTTAAGTGATTTTCCGCAGTGCATCATATAGATAGTATACACACTGCTGCTACTGTGCATCAGTGATGGATGGAATGGATGCTTGTGGGTGTGGCTCCAATCAAGTGGGCTGCTTTGCCCTAGAAGGGGTCAAGGTTCTTCAGTGTTGTTGGAGTTGGAACCGTCCAGGTAAGTGAGAGTATTTCATGACAAACAGAAATTGCTGGAAAAATTCAGCAGGTCTGGCAGCATCAGTGGAGAGAAATCAGAGTTAACATTCTGGATCCAGTAACCCTCCTTCAGAGCAAAGAGAAATCAGAGTCACTGATTTGAAAGCCTCAGCCTATTCAGCCTCTCTCTGTAGCTCAAACCCTCTGATACCAGCAAAATCCTTAAATCTTTTCTGAATCCTTTCAAGTTTCACACCCTCTTTCCTATAGCAGGGAGACCAGAATTGAACGCAGTATTCCAAAAGTGGCCTAATCAATATCCTGCACAGCCACAGCATGACCTCCCAGCTCCTATACTCAATGTACTGACCAACAAAGGCAAATGTATCAAACATCACCTTCTCTATCCTGTCTACCTGCAACACTGCTTTCTAGGAACTATGAACTGGCACTCCAATGCCTCTTTGTTCAGAAACACTCCCAGGGCCCTAACATTAACTGCTTTAGTTTGCTTTCCCAAATGCAACACCTCACATTTATCTGAACTAAACTCCATCTGCCTCTCCTTGGTCTGTTGGCCAATCTGATCGAGGCTCCATTGTACTCTGAAATAATCTTCTTCACTGTCCACTACACGACCTATTTTGGTGTCATCTGCAAACCTACTGATCCTGCCTTCTATATTCACATCCAACTTGTTTATATAAATGATGAAAAGCAGTGGACTCAGCACAGATCCTTGCAGCTGTCACAGACCTCCTGTGCAAAAATAACACCCTCTGCCACCACCCTCTGTCTCCCACCATCAAGCTAATTTTGTTTCCATTAGATTGCTCCCTTGTATTCCATGCTTATTTTAATATGTTAATGAAGAAAACTTGTGAAACAGCATAAAACGTTTTATAAAAAATTTCAAAATGTATCATTGGATGTGGGTGTCATGACAAAGCCGACGTTCTTTGCTCATTCCTAATTGCCTTTGGGAAGTGATGATGAGTTGCCTTCTGGATCAACTGAAGTCTGTGTGTTACACCCAAGGTGTTATTCAGTAAAGAAATCTAGGATTTTGATATACTGATAAAGGAGGAGCAGAAATATATTTCCAAGTCCAAGACATTATGCGAATGGGAGGGAAACTTGTAGGTAGTGGTGTTCCGATTAATTAGCTACCCTTGTCTGTCTTGGTGGTAGAAGTCAAGAGTTTGGATTGCTGAAGTGCATTTATTAAATGCTGCATTACAGCCTCCTTGTCATGATTGTGCAGGAGATGAATGTTTAAGGTGGTAATTAGGGTGCTAACCAAGAAGATTGCTTTGTCCTGGATAGCATTGAGTTTTATGAGAATCATTTCAGCTGCAATCATCCTTGCTATTGAAAAGTATTCCATCACACTTCTGACTTGTGCCTTTATGGGTTGCTACGTAGGATCTGAGGTGTCATGATCTGAGATATTTGCGATAGAATACTCAGCCTCTGACCTGCTCTTGTAGCCACAGTAGTTGCTGCAGTTAAGTTTCAATCACTGCGGAGCTTTTGGATGCTGGTGGTACTGTTCAGTGTTGACTATGCCACTGAATGTCAAGAAGAGTTGGCTAGCCTCTGCCTGTTGGAAATTGTCACTCAAAGGCTAGTCAATGACATGAATGACGTTAAATTTTGAATTTTATCCGATGTTGTTGTGTGGACATGGGAAAGAAATGCATGTAATGTTAAATGCCTTTTCAGTACAGTGGTATTATAAACCTGTGATTTGGAGCAAACTTTTGTGCATCTTACTTACAAAAGCTATGCAAGCACGTTTGGATGGTAGCCACAGTAAGTGAGTAATCAATAATGAATAGTCCATATGTTGTGTTTGCATTTTCATTTTTCATTCATGATAGAAGTATTCCAATTCATGAGGGGTCTGAGCAGAGTAACTGTGAAGAAATTGTTCCCAGTGGGAATTGAGAAGTGAAGTGCGTAAATTTAAGATAATTGACAAAAGATACAATGGCAACATGAAAATGTTTTTGAGGTGATGAGTGGTAGAAATCTGCATTGCACCGCCTGAGAATGATGGAGGCTTGTTTAAATTAGCTTTTTCAAAAGAAAGTGAGATCATTATCTGAAAAAGAAAGTGGTGGGATAAAGACAGGAGGATGGAGCTAGGTTAATTGCTCCTTCAGAGGGCAGCACAGACACAGTAGGCTGAATGGCCTCTGGTGCTGTAACCATTCTGTGATTCAGTATCTCTTTCTATGGGTGGATGTACGTCACATTTTTATACTTTCTCTTCTGTTTCTACTGTGATTCATTATTAATAGCATAACCATTTCGCTATTATCTGTTATCTCAGTAATAAAACTGGAATTAACTCACCCCGCTTTAAAAGTTTGATTTTAAAAACCTGACTTAAAACAAAATCAATTCTAATCTTTCCTTTTGGTGATAATTTTCTACAATTTTTACCTTTATCCAACTTTTATATTTGTATGATTTTACAAATACCATAGCATGTAAGTATTAGACTTCTGAGAAATTCAGATGAGTTTTGCATTAAGTACAAATTAATTGGTATTGACTTTTCTTCCATGTTTTCTTACTGGTACTTGGGTCCTGGCATTCTTTATATTGCGTTCCATATTCAGTTATTTATTATTTGGTGCCTTGTTAAAGAAACATCTGATAGTGTGTAGGGTCAGCAGACGGTGAAGAAAGCAAATGGTATATTGGGCTTCATAGTGAGTAGATTTCAGTATCATAGAATCTCTACAAATTGGAAGCAGGCCATTTAGCCCATCAAGTCCACACCAATCCTCTGAAGAGCAACCCACCCGGACACACCCTCCTATCTTATTCCTGTAACACTGCATTTTCTGTGGCTAATCCACCTAGCCTGCACATCTGTAGACACTATGGGCAATTTAGTATAGCCAATCCACCTAACCGACACATCTTTAGAATGAGAGGAACCCGGAGTACCTGAAGGAAAGATACACAGTCATGGGGAGAATGTGCAAATTCCACGCAGACAGTTGCCCGAGGCTGGGATCAAATTCCCAGTGCTGTGAGGCAGCATTGATAACCACTGTGCTACCATGCTGCCCCCAGGAACTGCTGCAATTGTGCAGGGCCTTGGTTAGAACACATCTGGAATGTTGTGTGCAGTTTTGATCCCTTATCTGAGGAAGGATGCTCTGGCTGTGGAAAATGTAAGAAAAATATTTACCAGACCAATACCTCGGATGGCAGGGCTGACTTCGGAAGAGGGACTGGATCAAACAGGATTACTGTATATCCACTGGAGTTAAGAAGAGGGAGAGATTGCATAAAAATCTATAAAACTTTAATAGGACTAGGCCAGGCAGGAAGGATGTTCCCAATGACTGGGGAGTCCAGAACTAGGGTTCACAGTCTAAGGTTATGGGGTAGGCTATTCAGGACTGAGGTAAGGAAAAATTCTTTTCATGACGAGAATGGCGAGCCTGTAGAATTCGCTGGTGCTGAAAGTGATTGAAGCCAAAACATTTGAATGCTTTCAAGAAGGCTTAAATATAGATCTTAGGGCTAACAGATCAAAAGGTATGGCGTGAAATTCCAAACAAGGGACTGCACTGGACAGTTAGACTCGAAAGGCTGAATGGCCTACTCCTGTTCCTGTTTAAAAGTTATAACATGGAAAAACATCACAAGGCTTCTCAGAGACTTCCTGAGATAAAACTGGTCTTTGAGCCAAAAAAGGAGGTAATAAGACCTTGAGATGGGATTTTAGAATGGGCTTGAAGGAAAATAGGAGACAGAAAGGAGGTGGAGAATTTCAGAATGTGGCTTGTCCAGTTCTTGAGTATGATTCCAAAGCAAAAAACTGAAATGGAAGAAACCTCAGTGTCAGAGCTGAGATTTCGTTTTCAGGCCATTGTGGTGTGGATTCTGCAATTAACAGGGGCAATGAGTTGATTATAGAGTCATAGAGATTTACAGCATGGAAACAGACCCTTTGGTCCAACCTGTCCATACCGACCAGATATCCCAACCCAATCTAGTCCCACCTGCCAGCACCCAGCCCATATCCCTCCAAACCCTTTCTATTCATATACCCATCCAAATGCCACTTAAATATTGCAATTGTACCTGCCTCCACCACATCCTCTGGCAGCTCATTCCATACATGTACCACCCTCTGTACAGGACATTGGTAAGGCTACTGTTGGAATATTGTGTGCAATTCTGTTCTCTTTCCTATTGCAAAGATGTTGTGAAACTTGAAAGGGTTCAGAAAAGATTTACAAGGATGTTGCCAGCGTTGGAGGATTTGAGCTATAGGGAGAGGCTGAACAGGCTGGGGCTGTTTTCCCTGGAGTGTCGGAGGCTGAGCGGTGACCTTATAGAGGTTTACAAAATTATGGGGGACATGGATAAGGTAAATAGGCAAAGTCTTTTCCCTGTGGTTGGGGAGTCCAGAACTAGAGGGCATAGGTTTAGGGTGAATGGAAAGATATAAAAGAGACCTAAGGGGCAAGTTGAAGTAAATGTGGCCGTAACCTTTAAGAAAAAAATTCTCTAAAAAGACTGAAGACAACCATACTTGATAAAATTAGACTTTCTTAGTTGATACACATCACTCCACATCCTTATCTATCTTTACTTCTTGAAATCTCCATTGTCCGTCTCACAGCATCCTAAACCATTGAGCTCTGTGTTAATTCTTTTTATAATTAGTCACTGTTATATTGTAAGGAAGCTGAAAGTGTGCTTCAGTGAAACATTGCATAAACTGCTCTTCGACTTCTGAAACTTGTAGAAACGTAGTCAGAAACTGTAATCTAACTAAGCTTTATCTGCAGTCCTTTGCTACAGTTGTATTTCCCACCTGAATGTTTGATTATATAAGTTGAATTCTTTTTTGTTAGTTAACTGAAATTATCAAGATTTGTAATATTCAGAGAAAGCGTGAAATGGGAGAAACTCTCCATTAAAAACAGTCTGGAGTTTGCACTTGCCAGCAGCTAGGCTGAAATTGCATTTTTTTGGATGCTTTCTCCCACTTTATCCAGTCCTATGTACACTATCCTATTAAGGTGGTAGGCAGACCCCTATTGCTGCTGGTCCATTCAGCAGCGGGCATTCCTAAGATATGTAGGGAAACGTTAGGGCTTCTCTGTGCCCTGTTGACAAGTGGTGGATTTAAGATGACCTATATGTGTAGGATTGTTAGACAAGAAGGTTAAAGCACTCCAACAATAATGAGTACTGCCAAGGTTGAGGCCATTTATTACCATGTTGTCTTCCCCATTGAATGGAGCCTCAGTCTTAGGTGGCTGCCTGGACTACTGCTGAAGGCCAGCTCCATTAAGCAAGGGATCTTGACATGTTTGAGGTTCTGGTCAGCCATTGGAAAATGTTGGATACCTCACAAAACTGCCTCCAATGGGCACTTCATCCCTTGGGTTCACCAGCCAATCTAGATCCCAACACACTCTGGGCATGTTCCCAAGAGGCAGGAATGTGTTGAGGAGCTGTCACAATGCTGCTACCCCCATTCTTCCACCAGCCTCAAGCCCCCTAACAAAGGGAGTGAGGAAAATTTACTCCTGAGTGTCGGATATTCAGGAAGGTTGACAAGGCCCACTCCCCCCTCCCCTGCCCATGACATAATGCAACTCTTTGATTTGCTTTTTACTATTTGCCACCACATTACTAAAACTTCCTCAAATCAGGTGTGCCACAGAACTGAATGCAGAAGATTAATGTAATACAGGAATTACCTTCTGCTTTATTTCAATGACTACTTAATTTTTAGCGAACAGCTGCATTTAAAGGCAATGGGATTGCGTGTTATTGCAATATCTCTCCAGTTTGCTTATACATTTTGCTGTACCATCCGCAGTTAAGGTTTGGAGATTTACAAAGAGCTTATTAGGTACAAATGCTTCGGTTTTACAGGGCTTTGGTGAGACCACATCGAGTAGTCAGTGTATACTATTGGTCTTAGTAAGTAAGGAAGAATGGAAATGTATTGGAAACATCTTGGAGAAGGTTCACTAGTCTAGTGCTTGGAAGGGGTGGGTTGTCCTTTGAGGAAAGTCTAAATAGAGGTGGGGTTTTATCTGCCGAAGTCTAGAAAAGCAAGAGGCCACTGGGGCAGAACGGTGGCTCAGTGGTTAGCACTGCTGCCTCACAGCACCAGGGACCTGGATTCGATTCGTGTGAAATTTGCAGATTCTCCCCATGTCTGCGTGTGTTTCCTCTGGGTGCTGTGGTTTCCTTCCACAATCCAAAGATGTGCAGGTTAGGTGGATTGGCCATGCTGAATTGACCATAGTGTTCAGGGATGTGTAGGCTAAGCACATTAGTCAAGGTAGAGTAGTAAGGGGATGGGTCTGGGAGGAGGAGAGGTGGGGCGGGGGGGTTTACTTTTCAGAGGGTTAGTGTGGACTTGTTGGGCCAAATGGCCTGTTTCCACACTGTAGGGATTCTATGATTTGAGACATGGAGGATCCTGATTCGACTTGACGGAGCAAATGTAGAAAAGATGTTTCTTCCTGTGGGAGAATCTAGAACTGTTTTTAAAATTAAAGGATTGCCCTTTTTAAGACAGAGGTGAAAAGTTATGTCCCTAAGAGCCATATGTCTTTGGAATGCCCTTCCTCAAACTGTAGTGAAAACAGAGTACATGAATATTTTTCAGACAGAGGTAGACCCTTGATTGACAAGGGGCTGCAAGGTCATTCGGGTGGGCAGAAATGTGGAGTAATCAGGTCAGCCACGATCATCTTGAATATCAGAGCAGTCTTGAGGAACATACCCTGTAGCTGGTTTGTATGCAAATGTGCTTTTTCCCCAAATTGTATATTCATTCCATTTGAATCCTCTGCATCTGGCAAAATGGGGTATCTGATATAATGTCAAAGCTTTACTTATAATTTTTAGTGGGCTACTAGAAAATGATGAGTTGGTAACTATTTTCACCCTCAAAATTCACTGCCCGTTGCCAAATTTTTCTGTTTGAAAACGCCTGTCTTCTCTACTACATCATAGACACAACCAGGAATCCATTCGAAGAGGTAGAAAGCCTACAACTTACGATATTCATGATCTTGTATACTGATATATTTTTCCTTTTAAATCTATTGAACAATAAATGTTACTTCCACTTTCTTGTAAATTATTGTTAATTCTGTGTCTTAATTCACATGATGCTTAGTGTTAAATAGCAGAAGGTTAGTAGAAATATAACTTTCTGTTATTTGATTGCAGGGAGGGGAATGATCCTGGAGATTGTATGCAAATAACTTACAAAGAACTCTTGCAGCAGGTCTGCAAATTTGCCAATGTCCTGCAAGCTCATGGTAAGCTCCTCAATTAAAATCTCCCTAATTCATTTTCCCTATTTTATAAAAGATGGAAATCAAATATAAGGTCTTTAATGTTTGATATGACTAATGTGTCAGTGTCTGTGCAAATTAATTACATTCAGAAAATGTAAAAGGACATGAACACATTTAAAAAACTTATATATGAGTGATACATACCCAGGATTTAGTTATCTGAATTTTTATTCAGGGTTTAATTAAATTGGCAAAGCCAAGGATGCACGTGGCACTGTTTCCTAGCGTTGCCCTCAGAATAGCTTTATGTGGATTTTATTGATTAGTACATGATTTTATTTTGAGTTATTAACACTAGGCACTTCTCACAACATGGGGAAGTTATCTTTAAAGATATAATTCAAACATTTGCTGCTATTCTTAACCTACTGTTGCTGCAATTTTAAGAAGTCAAAATGCTCATTACAAGAGAACCATTAGTATTATGTATTAGTTAATGGCTTAAAGATTATACAGCACTACGCAGGCTTAATGTTCTATGCTGGCAAATATGCTCTAATTGAGCCTTCTCCTGTTTTTCCTCATTCAGCTGTAGTACTATAACCTAATTGAGCTCTAACTCTCTTCTGTTTGTCTCATATGCTGGTCTAGCATCCCTTTGAAGCAAATATAGATGCAGCAAACACATCCTTTTCGCTCTCTGGGTAAAAGTCTTTTTTAATTCCCTATTTGCTTTCTTGATGACTTGTATTATGGTTTCTAGTTTAGCTGGTCCTCATATGAGGAAATATTCTCTCTCCACAGTATTGAAATCCATCACAATTTTTAAAAAAAATCCCAGTTAGATTGCACCTTGGCCTTCACTTCTCAAGGGAAGAGAAAAGGAGAAAACATCTTCTGTTGGCCATATCCTTCATCCCTGGTGACTTTCTTGTTGTCCATCTTTGCACTCTCTCAAGTACCTCAATATCACTTTTCTTACATGGCAACCAGAATTACATACAGTACCTCAAGAGTGGTCTAACAAACATTTTTTACTAGTTTAGCATAACTTTATTTCTCAGCGCTAACCCTCTAAAAGGAAGCTGTAGAGTTTGGTTTACTTGTTTATGTCACTACTTTAGTGATTGAAGTATTGGTGTCCCTGATCTATTCTCAATTCCTTTTAGCTTATTGGTGCTGAATTTTATTGTCTACCCATGGGCATTAAAGCAGGTGGGTTGATTGGTAAATTAGAGTACTGTCCCATCAGTGGAATCTGCTGCCACAATTTTACAGGCTGGAAACATCTAGTGAGTTGCATATCCCTGGCCCAGTTGAGATCAGTTAATCTGTAGTTAAGGGCCTCATCCCTTCGCTGCTGCTGTGATTTAACAGAGTGGAAGAGACCTATGCTCAGTGTGCGGCGCGATAGGTTTCACCCTGTGGACTGCTGGCTTGAAAAGGGGAAGTTATCAGGGTGATTTTGCATCTTTCCTGGGCCCCTTTGTCCAATCAGTGCATTCCAACTTTGACTCACCGTTTTGCCTTCGGATTTGCACCCTGCAGTCCTGGCAAGATTCAGCACTTAGCTGGATTTTGAGACCTGAGGTTGCTCATTCTGTATGGCTGCTGTGATACCAGTGCTGTTCATTGCTTGTGGTTTTGCTGCTGGCCCCCAGTCCACCCACACCTCTGAGGCAGGGCTTCCTTCCTGAAATGGACAGAAGACCTACCTCAAAACTAATTAATCATCCTCTGAAAAAATATTAATATGTGGCAAGCCATTCAAGGAGAGCCGGATTCATCCCAACATTTATCCTGGATGACGGGGTGGCCTACCTTCCAGACGTAACTTGTTTTTTTTGCATGTTTCATGTGAAATTTTCACATGAGCTACATTTTGACTTCCAGCAGCTCATTTTTCATTTTTGCTCACTCCTATTATTAGGAAATGAGATTACGCAGTAGCAATACCTTCAGTATTTGTATTGAATCTTTTTCTTGAGTTTCTTCCTTTGGGTAAATGGCACAAAAACAAACAAAGAATCTATAATATATAGCAGCCCGTGTAATCTCACACTGAGAATTAATCAGATAAAAATAGTATGTCAACTATTTGTCAATGCCATGTTAGAAACTTATTTTGCAAAGTCATGCTGTTACTTGGTAACAGGACACTGTGACCTGTGCAATAGTGGCTCAAACAAAACTAGAACAGACAAAACATGGCAAGTGGGTAATAGCAGCTTTGATTGAAATGAAATTTCCTTTAGTATCAAAAGTGGCAAATACTTCTGTCTTAAATAGTACTAAATAGTTAACTTTTCATGAAAACTTTAAGTTCACAAATGATCATACAGCATGCAAATGATTTGTAAGATAAAAAGAATAAATGGTTTTCTGACTTTTGTGTCTATCACTTATCTATCTTGTTCCTCAACTTCTGTGTGATTTTCTAAATCATGTTCTGCTTCTGCTTCAGAAACAGTAGGTGATGATTGTTAATGCATACTGTACATTGAACATGTGGTCTTGTTTACCAACTTTATGCCACCTGGTTACAGATAATTCGACTTTGATGCCACCCCCCCCAGAGACGACATCATGGTGTTGTCAATTGTCGGCATCTTGAACTGGACTGTCTTGTCAGGCAATTTTGATTCTCTTCACACTGAAGAACGTCTTCTCTAATTTGGCCATGGTCAACATATTATAATTTATGCATTTCTTTTATCAAAGTGTCAGAGCTGACTACTCCCCACGCTCTTTGAATTGGTTTGTGCTTGTGTCCTGCAACAGATCTTGTGATGTAATTGAGACATCCTATTATTGATTCTCTGCATCCCTATCCAACCCGGTTTCTAGGTATTTACAGTGCTTTAATTGGAATTAGTCCTCTTCTTTATACTGGAGGTGGTTGATGTCTTAACTGTCTTTTGAGAAGGTGAGCTCGAAGGCGTTTTTGTAGCACCAATGGGTAGTGCAGGTTTTGGTCAAATCAGAAAGTGCTCCATCTTGATTCCATGCTGGAATTTAGTTACCATTAGTTTTCTTTTCGCTTACATTCTATTACTGTCAAGACCAATGTAGTTGTGTAAAACCACCAAAGTGACTTCATTACTTCAATATTTCAGCTTTTTGTGCCGTTGTGTAGGATGAAACCTTGCTGGATTATAGATCTAATCTTTCTGTATAAGAAGGCAAGGTGTTACCATCCATGCACTAATGTTGCCTGTCTTGACATCATAAAAAACTAATGGTTATGACTCAAACATAATTCCTACTTCTCCCCAACTACACTTTGCCTCTATCTACTTTTTTTTCTTTCTCAGAGCCAATTAGCTATTTGTCCATCTACTTCCCTCCTCATTCCATGTTATGTGACCTTCTTTATTATGTGGTATCATATCAAACATCTTTGAAAATCAAGATAAAGTATTCCCAGTGCATCACTCCAATCTACTATTTCTGTTCCCACCTCAAAAAGGTCAGTGATTTCAATCAAGCAGTTCTTTCGCTTCTAAAATCCACTTTGATTTTCATATCACATTTCACCTCCTTTTATGTTCTCTATTCTGTTTTTTTATAGTAGAGATTCCATTATATTTTCTATTACCAATGAATTGCTGATTGGTCTATAATTCTGAGTGTGTTCCACTTGCCTTAAATTTAGGTTTTAATGTAGATATAGATTGGACTGGTACGAATAGAACAATTTACTTAATCATTATGATGCATGATTGACTCTACAGTGGTGTTGGCTCAGCTGTTGCGCTGAGAGCTAGAGTTGCCAGATCTGTAAGAAAGTATGTTGGAAGTATTATCACAGGAGTGCCATCGTGCAATTACTTTGCCCTGTTAAACTGTCTTTATCAATCTCCAGACCAATATTTCCATCAACAATGAACAGAAGTGTTCAAATAAGAGGGAGAAAAAGCATCTACTTTTTTAAAGCACTTCAGATTTTTGTCATTGATTGCTCACCGTAATGTCCAGGAGATCAAACTGTGCAGAATTCTGGGCAATCTTGACAGGTTGACAACCCATTGAAATGACCAGGATTTTCCATCCGTTCACTTTAATTATCAAAAGGATCATAGATTGACACACAGAAAAGTGTTCATTACAATTTGAACAGCGTCCAAGTGAGGTGGATATTATTAGATGAGGTGCAGTTAATATTTTTATCCCTAGTATCGCTGTGGGTATAGGCTTACTTAAGAAAAAGTGACAAGTGCACAACATGTTCTTTCTCCATAAAACAATAATAAAATTGATGTATTACTTTTATTATAAATATTCTGCTTCTCAGTGAAACCTAGTGATATCCAGAGGCATTGGCTGTTCTTCTGAAGTCCTTTGAGTAACTCAAATTCTTTATATGGGAATGGTAATACAAGTGCAGAGTGAATTTCAATGCAAATGTGTTGAATGTTTGTACATGCATTGGCCAGAAAATATACAGGTATATATACAATTCCAATATGGGGTGCATCTACTTTTTGAGTTGGATAAAGCATTTGGTATCCTAGTTTCAAACTGAAAAGAATTCTGTGCTTTTATGCAGCTGCTGTCAATCCCCATGTTAAGTGAAGTTGAGAGGGTAGAAAATCTAATGCAATTCAAAAATTGCCTATCAATTTGTGTAAACTTGGCTTCGCGATGTCTGAGGATGCCCCTATATAATCATATTTTACCCACAAACATTTTTAGAAAAATGAAAATGTGATGATGCAGAAAATGAATGAAAAATGTATTTTTAAAAGATTTGTTCACACCTTAGAATGGCATGACCTTGAACAGTAATGGAGGTCCTGGGCCTCCTTCACCGCCGTTCCCTCACCACCAGACACCTGGAGGAAGAACGCCTCATCTTCCGCCTCGGAACACTTCAACCCCAGGGCATCAATGTGGACTTCAACAGTTTCCTCATTTCCCCTTCCCCCACCTCGCCCTAGTTCCAAACTTCCAGCTCAGCACTGTCCCCATGACTTGTCCTACCTGTCAATCTTCTTTTCCACCTATCCGCTCCACCCTCCTCCCTGACCTATCACCTTCATCCCCTCCCCCACTCACCTATTGTACTCTGATACTTTCTCCCCACCCCCACCCTCCTCTAGCTTATCTCTCCACCCTTCAGGCACTCTGCGTTTATTCCTGATGAAGGGCTTTTGCCCGAAACTTTGGTTTTACTGCTTCTCAGATGCTGCCTGAACTGCTGTGCTCTTCCAGCACCACTAATCCAGAATTTTGAACAGTAATAGACATTGTTGGGTATTAGCAATTTAAAAATTCAGTTATTTTTTTTTCTGCTTTGTTCAGACAAGGGCAATACAATCTGCCATATCATCAATGTATTCAACCATGTTTCCTTGATTTACTACTGCATTAAATAATCTTGGAGCATCTCTCTGGTCTTTCTGTCTTCAACGAGGGAAATGAGAGCAGGTGAATAATAACCAGGCTTTTCAGAATTGTTGGACTAGGCTGAAGAACATACAGACTTATGATCACCTCACTTGAAATTTCTGTTATGCCATCCACTCAGAGTAAGATTCAATTGTTGTTCCTGTTGGAACTCCCATGACTGCCTCCCATGCCAGAGTGAAAAGACTCTTGCCATTGGATTAGTTGGCTCAATCCTGCTCCTCTCATTGTCAGCATCTTGCACGGTCAAAGCCCATTTGAATCCAGCGAGTTGGAAGCCGTTGCCAATTGTGGCCTCTATCACCATCTTTCACGCCTGGAATTTAGAATAGTCAGGTTTTATATCTGCTTATTAGTGGCTTCAATAACCTGAGAGACCAGCTGCCATCAGCAGTTGATGTTTAGGCCCTGAATCACCCCTGATCCTTTGACTGGAGCTTGACCGTGCTTTTGGGATGCAAGAATGTCCAGGCCAGTGATCTCTGGGTGTGCAGGGCAGTTGTTTATAAAGATGACAATCTGCTTATTCTTCCATTAATAAGTTTTATCAACTCTCTTGATTCACATCTCAAAAATGCTGGAGCTCATCCAAGTGGTCTGTTAGCCCTGTAACATTGCAAAGGCATGTGACTTCTAAAGACAATATGCGTTGATGCCTCAAGTTCTTGTATATAGTTCAGTCAACCTCAGTAGTTTAATTTTCTTCTTGATATTTGACTTGATAAATTTCCTTGCAATAATATTTAACATATGTTCTATTTGTTTAAAGAATATTATTTGTTAACAATACAGTACCTGTATTTAACATTCTATTGTTTCATATAACCATAAGTTATCCGGTTACTGAATTTTCCAGTTGAATGAATTTTATGGTCATGTGGAATCGTTTTTGTCTTGAATTTGACCCAGGTTAGTAATTGCAGATGATTAGATATTTTGAGGTGACATATACTGGCTGCTTATATTACTCTTCAGTTTTATTAAAATTTTCTGTTCATAATTTTCAGAAAAACAACTAGTGCATTTCTCCCCAAAAAGAAACCATGGGAAATGTTGTGGTGGAATTCAGTCCAAAGTTATTTTCGGATGACCACCAGTTGGAAGTAGCACAGGAATTGTCTGGATATGAATCTGGCTTTGGCTTTTACGTTTGACCGGAGGAGTGGAGGGGACAGAAATAAATCATGTTCATTTCTTGTAACCATTACTTCACTTTTTCGTAAGATGTTCTACAGTAAAGATTTGGACACAGTGTTTTGTTTTGGTATACTGATTGGAACAAATAACTTGTGTAGATAAAAACAGCAGTTAAACGTTTAAATTTTAAATCTGAACTCACTAACATACACAGTCTGGTATAAATTTTAGTTGCTGCATATTCTCTTGCCCTGTTTTAATTTGGATATCCATGGATGAACCAGAACCAAAAAAATGTTGCTTCCTGTCATGGTCTATGCAACTATTTATGTCTTTTTATTTAAAATCCACAGGAGTGAAGAAAGGAGACAGAGTTTCAATCTACATGCCAATGATCATAGAATTGGTTGTTGCCATGTTAGCTTGTACCAGAATAGGGGCAATACATTCCATTGTGGTAAGAAAAAATATAGTTGCTAGTCTCCTTTGTTATGATTACTGTAATTGTAGGGAATTTAGAAATTTAAATAATTATTTAATGAATACTTTAATTGACCAGATCAATTCAGTAACTGAGTTCAAGAAATCTCCTTCTCATCCAACAAAAGCAGAATGGGACTCACTTTAAATACTGAAAAACTTTAGGTACGTTATATTCTAGTTGCTGCTGATCGACATAACCAGGAATTAATGACTGCATCCTTGTGAATGCTGAGAAGCGTGCAACTCTGACTTCAGTTTAGCAAATTCAAGCAATTAAACCTAGATGATCAATGTAAATCCAATTCACTGTTATTGAGCTGTCAAATAATTTTCATTTTAAATTTCAGTTTGCAGGATTTTCTGCAGAATCTCTATGTGAACGAATTCTGGATTCTTCCTGTTCTCTGCTAGTTACAGCAGGTAAATAAACAGCTTGTGCACCAAATTCTGCCTATCAATTAATCTGTAGCAATATTTTCAGGGCTCCTGTTGCATTACTGGTGAAGTACTTCATTTGTTGTTGCAATGTATTTGGTAATTTTAATATAACTGTGCAGGTTGCATTGGGTGGGGAAGGGGATTTAAATGAGCAAAGATTCCAAGCCTGTCCAGGAAACCAGCTCCAATCTGCTGATCTTTGTGCTTTGGTCAGCTGGATGAGTGGGGTAGTGTACGTGTATTGGGATTTTAAAAATGTAAATGAGGTTGCAACTGACTGATCTAACCCCCTTTTCAAGTTTAAGTTTCCAGCTGGGTTTACCAGACTGTGGCCATGCCTAGAAACAGCACTGACTGAGGAAAATCTTGGAGAGAAGGCAATAGGTACTGTCATCTTGCAGAGCAGTATGAAAGAAGTGTTTTCTGCTTGGCTGCACATACTCCCTCTCTGTAGGACAGCTCTCACTACCCCCCCAAAAACTAAAAGCCCCAGTTCTCAAGCACCAAGTTTACTGATTGCATAGGACCCCTCTTCAATCTTAGACCCTCTCTGAGGTCAGAGATCAGACTCATATAATTCTCCTTCGGAATATTGACACCTTTCCCCGTCCCGCAATTGGAAACCTGGGGTTCTGGATTACTAATCCAGTGATGTCACCACTAAATTACCAACTCTATCTATGGGGATAACCTTTTTCTGATTGGTCACACACTGAGAGTAGTGAGATTTGTGCACTTTTGAAGTGTTTGCATTGGCATACAAATATACTTGTAGTTATTTGCACAAATGCACGTACATGGTAAACACTACACAAGCTGCGTTTTCAAAGGCAGTTAACAATTTCTAGCCAGAAAGGTGTGACAAGAATTTGTTGCATGAGATACACTGGCATTCAGGCTGAAAGCAGATTGATATTCAGCATTGACCTTTGTTTGGAGCTGAACTACTTGAGGTATTTATTAGCAAGCTGGGTGAAGGGATAATGATTTCAAGTTTGCCAATGACAAAACATAGGGAGCACTGTAAAAGCAATACAGGTGGAAGCATGCATGGCAAATAGATTACATTATAGGTAAGTGTGAGGGTATTGCTTTGAAACTAAACAGAGCTGAATCAGTGTTCTTTCTAAATGGTGATCCAGCTCAACTAATGTATCATATACAGAAAATAAAACTGTCCTGGGAATGTACAAACACTATTAAAAAGGCTAATGAGGAGTCAAGATGGTGGCGACCCAGGAGGTCTGCTTTGCTGAGCTCTGCACCAGAATCTAGACAAAGTGTGGCACTCACCCTTCCTTCACTGTTTAATTTGTTGGAAATAACTATTTCCCAACCCTTCGAATTATTTAGTACCAGTTCTGAACAGTTTGGTGCAGTTTAGAAGATGACTAGGGAAGAAGCACGGGGATTGTGTCAGACAGGGAACCCACCCCCGCAACAATGGACACACCCATGGCCGCATCATCAGCCTCCGTGACCTCCCCCAGGAACTCACCTGCGGAACACAGCCTGATCTCGGAGTTGGTGAAACTCCGAGAGAAGATAGATTAGTCGATGGAAGAGACCCGGGCCAGGCCTGAATTGATCTCGGTCACGCTGCAGTGGCGTGACCTGGAGACCCAGCGTCTCGGGGAAGTGGTGCAATGGGCCGTGGCTTCCAAGACTGCAGCCGAATCCTTAGTGGGTCGGATTCTGGCATTAGAATGCAGAGTGTGGAGGAGCAGGTTGACGACCTCGAAAAACAAGGTCGTCAGAAGAACATCCGGTTGCTGAGGTTCCCCAAACAGGGGGAGGAAAATGGCCAGCTTGTCAGCTTTCTGGAGCAATGGCTCACAGTTTCCAAGGCTGGAGGTTGAGGTAGGCTGGGTGTGGGTATAGCAGGCCCACCAGGTCACAATGTGCAGGCCCGGATCGGACCAGCGACCCCACCCAGTCCTAGTGTGACTCCAGCACTGTTGAAACAAACAAATAATGCAGGAAGCCTCTAGAACACTGGGGAAGGATCCTCAGGCTATGGTATATAAAGGATCGTGAATCATGTTTTTTCAGGACTTTTCTCCAGTTGTGATTCACAAGAGGAAGGTCTTTGAGGTAAAAAGGCGGCTGAGGGACCTGAATATCCAGTATTCCATTAGATATCCAGTGATACTGCATTTCAGCAATGGGGGTTCGTGTTTAACTTTGATTCATCAGAAAAGGCAAAGGACTTCTTGGATGCTTTAAAATAGACTGACTGGCTTGAATTATATGGACAATTATTTTATTCTGTTTTTTTTTCCACGTAATTTGCCTGGTTGTTGGAGGGATGGTCTTTGTCGTCTTGTTAATATATATCGGGGTCAAAATGATCTCTCTTTCTTTTTTTGTTTGCTTTCCCTTCTGTCCCCCTTCCAGGCATACCTTGTTTTGGATTGGGGGTGGAGGGGAAGAGGGGAGAGGTCATGTATTAAATTTTTTTTGTTGTTCAACCAGAGGTGCCTAGGATTACAGGATGGAGGGGACAAGTTGGTACCCACTTTTAACTTTATTGTCATAAGATATTGTTTTTTTTTCTTTGTGTTGTCTGGGGCGTGGGCCTAACTCCAGCTGGAAGGAGTCATGATGGGATTATTGGGTGGTATGAGCGCCCCCCCCCCCCCCCCCCCCCGTGAACAAGAGGGAAAGTCTCCTTTCAGTTATGTGAAATGTTGATATGCTGTAAAAAGCAGTTGTTAGAAGTTTTGATTTAGTAGTTTTGGAAATTGCATTTTTAAACTTAGAGAAACTGTTTATGGTTTTCACTCAGTGCACTATGAGTGGGGTTCTTCCTCCCAGGGGTCACTGACTGTTTTGGATGATCGTGGCTAGCCATTCGTTTAAATGGTGCACCTGGAATGTTAAGATGGTCATTCACCAATTAAAAGAAAAAAGATACTGTCAAGCCTTAGAAAGGAGAGGGTCAATGTAGCCTTGTTACAAAAAATGCACTTAACCAATAAGGAGCATTTGAAGTTGCAACAGGGAGGATTCGTCCATGTATTTTTCTCATCTTTTAACTCAAAGTAGAGGAATGGTCATTCTCATCCGGAAAAACCTCCCGTTTCAAACCCTAGGCCAAATTAAGGATGAGTGTGGGCAATTCATAATACTTAAATCTTTAATACATGTGGGCGGCACGGTGGCACAGTGGTTAGCACTGCTGCCTCACAGCGCCTGAGACCCGGGTTTAATTCCCGCCTCAGGCGACTGACTGTGCGGAGTTTGCACATTCTCCCCGTGTCTGTGTGGGTTTCCTCCGGGTGCTCCGGTTTCCTCCCACAGTCCAAAGATGTGCAGGTCAGGTGAATTGGCCATGCTAAATTGCCCATAGTGTTTGGTAAGGGGTAAATGTAGATGTAGGGGTATGGGTGGGTTGCGCTTTGGCGGGGCGGTGTGGACTTGTTGGGCCGAAGGGCCTGTTTCCACACTGTAAGTAATCTAATCTAACCTAATCTAATCTAATATGGGATTCTGAATATATATTGCCTCCCCCGGCGCATCCATTTAAATTTGTAACAGGGCCTTTGGGGCACATCATACAATTATAGGGGGAGACTTTAATTATATTATTGACCCCGAGGTGGACAGGATGCCTAGGGGTCTTGCTGGTATGTCTCTGCAATCCAGACTTATAGTTGACTTGAACAAGGAGTTAGGGTTGGTGGACGTATGGAGATGTCTTCACCCCGAAGGTAGGGATTTTACCTTTTTTTTCTAATCCACATAAGTGCTGTACTAGAATTGACATGTTTTTGTGTCCCATCAACCTTTTTGAATTTGGTGCTATCTTGCAGAATAGGGAATATTGCTGTTTCTAATCATGTGGCAGTGACATGGCAGTCAAGGCCAGTGGTGGTAGGACAGGTTCCCGGCACAGGCACATGGACCCATTCCTCCTGAAAGGTGGCAAGTTTATAGAGTATTTTTCATGGGAGTTTAAAATTTTTTGGGATATTAATTTAGGTGCGGCCAGCAACCCATCGGTGTTGTTGGAGACGCCAAGGCCTATGCACAGGGTTTGATTATTTCTTACTCTGTGAAATGACAGGGGGAGAACAGCAACATTTGCTCGAGGCTTGCCTGAAGGCAGCTGAGTTAGCATACTTTGATAGGCCGTCTCTACCTAAATTGCAGCGGATTATAGCCCTTCGGGCTACTTTGAATGCTGCACTTACCCAAACAGCAAAGAGGGACATCTCTTTTGCGAAACAGAGATTATTTGAGTATGCTGATAAACTGGAGAAGATATCTAGCATACTTGGCCAAAAAGAAGAATGGCACCCCCCCACCCCAATCTGTTACATCCACAAGAGAGAGTGCTGGTACTTTTACTTGCAATGCTAAAAAGATTAATGCAGCATTTAGAAAGTTTTTTATTTTTAGCTGTATCAGTCGGAGGGCTATGAGGATAGAATGATGAAAATTGAGTCCTTTTTTAAGACCATGGACCTTTCCGATATAAGCTCAGAGCAGGCGTCCTTTCAGGAAATACAGGAGGCGATGAGGCAGCTCCAGAGTGTAAAGTGCCCAGTCCAGATGGATTTCAAAGTGAGTTTTATAAGGAGTTTATAGACAACCTGGCTGGGCCATTCTTGGATATGTACAATTACTCATTCAGTCATGGCTGCCTCCCATCTTCTTTGAGAAAAGGAAATATTTCTCTTATTCTTAAGAAAGGAAAAGCCCCAGAAGATTGCACTTCTTACAGGCCCATATTACTGAACGTGGATTTTAAAATCCTGTTGAAAATGCTGGCGTTAAGGCTAGAGAGGGTATTGCCTTATATTGTCCAGGAGGACCAGACGTGTTTTATTGAAGGTTGTAGGTCTACCAACAATATTAGAAGAGTATTAAATATGATCCAAATATGTCAGCAAAGAGCGATCCCGGGTTTGGTATTCTCCCTGGATGCAGAGAAAGCATTTGGTCGGGTGGAGTGGGCATACCTTTTTTCCGTCATGGAACAGTTTGGTCTTGGAGAGGTTTTTATCAAATGGGTGGCAGTGCTGTATAGTGATCTGAAAGCAGCGGTCCTCACTTCTGATCTCAGATCAGATAGTTTTAGTGTTGGCAGAGGCAGCCATCAAGGGTGCCCCCTCTCGCCACTATTATTTACATTGGTGATCAAGCCACTGGCGGAAGCCATCCCGACAGATCCCGATATAACTGCCCCGGAGGTAGGGTCAGGTAGGCATAAAATCACCCTCTATGTGGATGACATCCTCTTTTTAACCGATCCAATGACATCTGTGCCCTACTTAATACAAGTGATTAATCTATTTGGTTTGTTTTCAGGGTATAGATTAATTTCATGAACCTGAGGGGCACCAGTATCCTTGGGGGGGGGAGGTTTGCTAGTGCTCTTGGGGGGGGGGGGGGGGGGGGTTAAACTAACTCTGCAGGGGCATGGGAACCCAGACTGTAGCTTTAGGGTGCAGGACCTGGAGTGTAGGGAGGTTAGGGATATGGCATCAATCTTAAAGGAGGGTGCCTGTAAACCGAAGAGTGGCTTGAAGTGTGTATACTTTAATGCCAGAAGTATACGAAATAAGGTAGGTGAACTTGCAACGTGGGTTGGTACCTGGGACTTCGATGTTGTGGCTATTACGGAGACATGGCTAGATCAGGGACAGGATTGGCTGTTGCAGGTTCCAGGGTTTAAATGTTTTAGTAGGGTCAGAGGTGGGGGTAAAAGAGGGGGGGGTGTGGCTTTGCTTGTCAAAGATAGTATTACAGCGGTGGAAAGGAAGATGGACAAAGATTTGCCATCTGAGGTAGTTTGGGTTGAGGTTAGGAATAGGAGAGGTGAGGTCACCCTGTTAGGAGTCTTTTACAGGCCTCCTAATAGTCCTAGAATCATTGAAGAAAGGATTGCGAAGATGATTCAGGAGAAGAGTGACAGTAATCGGGTGATTGTTATGGGAGACTTTAACTTTCCTGATATTGATTGGGAAAGCTATAGCTCAAGTTCGTTAGATGGGTCAGTGTTTGTGCAATGTGTGCAGGAGAGTTTCCTGACACAATATGTAGATAAGCCAACAAGAGGTGAGGCCATACTGGATTTGGTTCTGGGTAACGAACCAGGCCAGGTATTAGAACTAGAGGTAGGTGAGCACTTTGGGGACAGTGACCACAATTCGGTGATTTTTACTCTAGTGATGGAGAGGGATAAGTGTGTACTACAGGGCAAGAGTTATAGCTGGGGGCAGGGAAATTATGATGCGGTGAGGCATGACTTAGGATGTGTGGATTGGAAAAGTAGATTCCAAGGCAAGAGCGTAATTGATATGTGGAGCTTGTTCAAGGAGCAACTATTGAGTGTCCTTGATAAGTACATACCTATCAGGCAGGGAGGAAAGGGTCGTGTGAGGGAGCCGTGGTTTAATAAGGAATTGGAATCCCTTGTTAAATGGAAGAGGGCGGCCTTTGTAAAGATGAGGCGTGAAGGTTCAATAGGGGCGATTGAGAGTTATAAGGTAGCCCGGAAGGACTTGAAGAGAGAGCTAAGAGCAGCAAGGAGGGGACATGAAAGGTCCTTAGTTGGTAGGATTAGGGAAAACCCTAAGGTTTTCTATAGGTATGTTAGGAATAAAAGAATGACTAGGGTAGGAATAGGTCCAATCAAGGATAGTAATGGGAAGTTGCGTGTGGAGGCTGAAGAGATTGGGGAGGCACTGAATGAATACTTTTCGTCAGTATTCACTCAGGAACAGGACATTGTTGTCGATATGAATACTGAGGCACGAATAAGTAGAATGGATGGCTTTGAGATATGTAGAGAAGAGGTGTTGGAAATTCTGGCAAGGGTGAAAATAGATAAGTCCCCTGGGCCTGATGGCATTTATCCTAGGATTCTCTGGGAAGCAAGGGAGGAGATTGCAGAGCCATTGGCCTTGATTTTTGTGTCCTCTTTGTCTACAGGAGTAGTGCCAGAGGACTGGAGGCTAGCAAACGTGGTTCCCTTGTTCAAGAAGGGGAGTAGGGATAATCCTAGTAACTATAGGCCAGTGAGTCTCACTTCTGTTGTGGGCAAAGTCTTAGAGAGAATTGTAAGGGATAGGATTTATGCACATCTGGATAAGAATAATGTGATCAAGGATAGTCAGCATGGTTTTGTGAAGGGCAGGTCATGCCTCACAAACCTTATTGAATTCTTTGAGAAGGTGACTAAGGAGGTAGATGAGGGGAAAGCGGTAGATGTGGTATATATGGATTTTAGTAAGGCGTTTGATAAGGTCCCCCATGGTAGGCTACTGCAGAAAATACAGAGATATGGCATTGAGGGTGAGTTGGAGGTTTGGATTAGGAATTGGCTGGCTGGAAGAAGACAGAGGGTAGTAGTTGATGGCAAAGGTTCATCTTGGAGTGCCGTCACTAGCGGTGTTCCGCAAGGATCTGTTTTGGGACCATTGCTGTTTGTCATTTTTATAAATGACCTGGAGGAAGGGTTAGAAGGTTGGGTGAGCAAGTTTGCGGATGATACGAAAGTCGGAGGAGTTGCAGACAGTGAGGAAGGATGTGGCAGGTTACAGCGGGATATAGATAAGTTGCAGAGCTGGGCAGAAAGGTGGCAAATGGAGTTCAATGTAGGTAAGTGTGAGGTGATTCACTTTGGTAAGAGTAACAAAAAGATGGGGTACTGGGCTAATGGTCGGATACTTGGTAGTGTGGAAGAGCAGAGGGATCTTGGTGTCCATGTACACAGATCTCTGAAAGTTGCCACCCAGGTAAATAGTGCAGTGAAGAAGGCATATGGCGTACTGGCTTTTATTGGTAGAGGAATTGAGTTCCGGAGTCCTGAGGTCATGCTGCAGTTGTATAAGACTCTGGTGCGGCCTCATCTGGAATATTGTGTGCAGTTTTGGTCGCCATACTATTAGGAAGGATGTGGAGGCACTGGAACGGGTGTAGAGGAAGTTTACCAGGATGTTGCCTGGTATGGTAGGAAGATCCTATGAGGAAAGGCTGAGGCACTTGGGGTTGTTTTCATTGGAGAAAAGAAGGTTTAGGGGTGACTTGATAGAGGTGTACAAGATGATTAGGGGGTTAGATAGGGTTGACAGTGAGAACCTTTTTCCACGTATGGAGTCAGCTATTACAAGGGGGCATAGCTTTAAATTAAGGGGGGGTATATATAGGACTGATGTTAGGGGTAGGTTCTTCACTCAGTGAGTCGTAAGTTCATGGAATGCCCTGCCAGTAGCAGTGGTGGACTCTCCCTCTTTATGGGTATTTAAGCGGGCATTGGATAGGTATATGGAAGATAGTGGGTTAGTGTAGGTTAGGTGGGCTTTGATCGGCGCAACATCGAGGGCCGAAGGGCCTGTACTGCGCTGTATTCTTCTATGTTCTATGAAATCAGAGGCCATGCCTGTGGGGGATTTTACAAGTATATCCAATTTTGGGGATGGAACCCATTCCCCGTCTGGTGGTCACAGGGAGGTTTTTTGTAGTTAGGCATTTTTAATGCCCTGGTTTTCGATCAATTATATAAAGCCAGTTATGGGCAGTTGCTAGAGAATGTAAGGCAGGACCTTTGGCGCTGGGAAGATCTTAACCAACCAAGATATCGGAAGATGAATGTTCTTCCTTGCTTATTATATCCCATGAGAATGCTCCCTTTGATGCTGCTAAGGCAAGCACTGAGCAGGCTTTACAGCTGGCTTGGATCTTTTACTTGGCATCATAGGCTGCCTTTTATTAAGCTGGATAAATTGCAGCTTCCGCAAGAGCCAGGATGGGTGTCTAGATTTTCCAGACTTTAGGAAATACCAATTGAGTTCCTTACTATCCTATGTGGCTGAATGGGCCTGTCAGGATCCATGATCAACCTGGCTAGACATTGTGGCCTCCCAGACAAAATGCCCCCTCATTAATTTGTTGTTTATGGAAAAGATGAGAACTGTTATGGATCACTGTAAAAACCCAATTGTCCTAAATACAGTTAAAGCACGGACGATGATGTGGCAGGGCGAGGGCAATTTACAAAAAAGCTTCCCCTTTCACTCCCATAATGGGAATGTCGGAATTTCAGCCGGGTTCGATGGACTCTGGCTTTAAGCTCTGGGAGACCAGAGGAATCTCCTGTTTGGGAGATCTATTTAATGGGGGTGTCACAATGTCCTTCAAACAGCTGAGTCAGAAGTTTGAGCTACTTAGGAGAGATCTCTTTCCTTACTTCCAGGTTAGAAACTTGGTATTAAAAAAAGACTACATTGATGGTTAACCCCTACCAGTCGGACGTGGAGAGGAGAGTGCTCCAGTCTACGGACGCCCTTTCAGTTAGCATTCTCTATCACTTGTTAGGTAGTAATGTCTTGAAGGACATTGAAAGGTTATATAAAACCTGGACTCAAGAATTGGGGATGGAAATCTCCTCCGAGATGTGGGAGGATATTTGGGAAAATGTTAGGAAGATCTTGATTTGTAATAGGATCCAGGCTATTTGACTGAAGGTACTTCATAGGGCTCATCTGGTACCAGAACAGCTTGCGAAATTTAAGACAGGAGTGTCCCCAGTGTGCTCTAAGTATAAAATGGAGGTTGGTACTCTTACTCACTGCTTGTGGTCATGCCACAAGCTCTGCAGGTATTGGGATGATATTGTGAGTGTTTTGGCAAAGGTTTTGGGAACTGAGGTTAAGTTGGATCCGGTGTCTGTCCTTTTGGGTCTTCCAAATCTTCCCTCTTTGGATGTGCATGGGAAGAAATTGTTTAATATTCTTTCTTTCTGCGCAAGAAAGAAGGTTCTAATGAGCTGGGTGTCGGAGAAACCCCCAGGACTCATGAGTTAGCGTAGGATTGTCATGGAACACATCCCCCTGGACTTCCTTACGAGTATGGTGCACCAGAAAACGAAATTGTGTTACAGAACATGGCTGCCCTTTTTGAATTCTATTGATGCAACATATCAGCTATAATATTCAGGGCCTTTGTGTAGCTGTGAAAGATGTGTTTGTCGGTCTGGAGGTCCCTGGAGGGGGGGAAGAATCCCAAACAAATACGGGTTTACTTACTATTGTTCTCAATGGTGGGGAGCTTCAATGAGATTGTGCTGACTGCAGTAATTTCATAGTAATTTCATTGAATATGATTTAAGTACCTTGTCATAACTCGGTTTAATTTTATTTCTTTCTCCTTGGTTATTTATTGAATTATAGTTAGTTCTTTTGCTTTTTTTTGTGTTTCGGTAGTCTGGAATAGAGTAGTAGTTTGGTTTCTGTTATTGTTATTTTGTTATAAAGTTGTCATACTATTTTGTACTGGTTTTGTAATTTTGTAAACCTAAAACCTTTTTTTTCAATAAAAACTAATGAAATTCTGGCCTTGATTCTGATCCTCTGGATCTAGGAGTAAATGATTTTCTGCAGTATGCAAAACCTGATTTGACAATAGTTGTACTGTGTTCAGTTCTGGGCATCCCACTATAGCAAGGGCATCTTGGCCTTGGAGCAACTGTGGCCGAGATCTACTGGATGCTGCTATTATTAAATTAGGAGAGGTTGCAGCCATCTAGGGTTTATGTTCTGGAATTTAGAATATTAAGAGGTTATTTGATCAAATGATTAGATGGACTACAGAGGTCAATTCACTGCCAGCTTCCCAAGGGTATTTGGGAAGGGCAAACATTATGACCTTGCCAGTGATATTTATAGCCTGTGAGAAAATGTGGGGGAGAAAAAGAAGACATCTTATCAAGGAGAATAGATGAATGGTGAAAAAAAAATTACTTCTGCATTTTGGGACATAGAGTCAACCCATGCAGGATTTATATTAGAAAATACTCCTTCATTTGAAGATTGCTAGAAATTTGAAGCTATCTGCAGTTGACAACAGATGAGTCTTGGTAAATTTGTTAATTATAAACCTGAAATTTGAAAGTTTTTTTTGTTCACCAAAAATATTGAGGAATGTCAGGAAAATTGGTGGATTATATGAAGGTTGGTAACGACAAGTCATGATCTAATTGAATATCAGAGTAATTGCTAAATGCCCTAGACCGATTCTTGCTTTTGAGTATTGTTCTTTTTTTCTGGGCTTCATTACATTTTAAAGCTGCTTGTGCAGGGCATCTTTTGATAGATTATGCGAAAGGGGTTAAGTAGGACTGGTCTCATCAGGCATATTCAGTGGGTGACTATATTCCTTTCTGGCTGATTTACACGTGGTTTACAATGCACTAAAAAAGTATCACCATCAGAAGTAAATATTGAACTTATTTTGCTTATCTTTTCTCAGATGGATTTTATAGAGGGGATAAACACATAAACTTGAAACAGATAGTGGATGAAGCACTCAAGAAGTGCAAAGAGAGGTGTGTATTTGTAATACTTCCAGTAGGTGACCTTCAAAATCTCATACTTTTTACATCATCTGAATCAAAAGGTTGATATAAATTTTTCATGTCTGTGACGTTTTGTTCCTTTCTCTTAAAATAAACAATATAAATAAATTTCATGTGTTGTGGACGTTGCTCCTGACTGTGAAGTAATTTTCTTTGAAGGAACTTCCCTGTTGGAAAATGCATTGTTGTAAAGCACTTGGGAGGTACAGAAGCTGCAGAAGGAGCTTGTGCAAATAAAGCTTCAACTGATGCACAGTCACCACCTGCAAAACGATCCTGTTACAACGTCCAGGTGAGAAAAAGCAGAAAGATTTTTAACCAGCATTGCAAGCTAGGATAACATGTACTGTGCTGAGATTTTCTTTGCCCTTTTTGGAATTCCTTCATTCAATTTGCCCAGGTCTGCACAATACAGTATTATATTGCTTGTTTCTCAATCCACTGTTCATGATTGACATTTCACTATTTTACATGCCAACATTTGTGAGAATTTATTTTAGTTCCTACGATTGTGAGCAGCAGAAGTTGATTTTTTTTTTCCACAAGCATTGTGTATTCTTAACTGCAGATATATCACTAATATTAAAAATGAAAATGACTAGTCCGTTTCCTGCTGAGAATTACATTGGAATTTATGTGCAATATTGTTGGATGGTAGAGTATTTGACATGGTTACAAAAACATAAAGCTGTCAAAAGGAAAAGCTGTTGCAAAAATGTTGTTTCTTTCATCTATGAACTTTCTACAGGATAAGGACAATGTGAAAGCAAAGAATGTTCATCATAAAATAAAGGTATTTTAGTCTTGATGTAGCTGCACAATTAGCTTTGCTATGTGTTTTTCTGCTCTCCCACTCTGCCCTAGTTTATTAACATCATTTGTGGAACTGTATCGCAACATAACAGCTGCTATGTCCTTTGTCTACTGACGACTGTTGTAGTTGTAGGCACACTTCTAAGATTGTCCTGTTCTGCACATTTTGAACAACTTTACTGATTTGTAAAAGTCTGAAAATTAGAGATTTGATAGAATTCAAATGCTTGTGGATTTCTCTATTCTTTTTCCCCTAACTCCCTGAAGATTTAGTAAACAAATCAAAATTGGGCAAGGATTGGTTACAACCCTGTTTCAGTCTCCTTCTCATGCAACTGATGCTGCACAAATGGGTTGTTATTGCGAAACTTCAAATTAGCCTATAAAAATTCCAATTCCTGATTTATAGTGAAAAAGACAATGTAAAGAATGCTGAGTCATTTGTATTATTCATTCATAAGAGTGATTGGTCTCCATAATCATTTCAGACGTAATCTCAACTTGAAGCACAGGTCACTTTTTTTTACAGATCTGCCTTGAGAAGGGAATTATGTGGCATAGCCTACCACTTAAGAACTTTGCTATTGCCTCTTCTATGCCATGAAGTTACACCTCCCCAGACTTAAAACACCAAAGCTCTTTGTTAGTCTTCAGTGCTCTCTTCTCTGTGGTAGTTGTTGTACATACTAGTAACAAATATTCTTAAATTACTTCATTTGGATTTCCTCGTCCTCGTATTTCCCAACATTTCACCTTCAGTTGGTATGTTGAAGCTCTAGTTTAGAGTGCTATCCATTTATCTTCTGTTGTTTAGGTGAAATTGGAGATTTATCATAGAATCCCTACAGTGTGGAAACAGGCCATTCAGCCCAAGTCCACACGAACCTTTCGAAGAGTAACCCATCCAGACAGATTTCCTACCTTTCCCCTGATTAATGCACCTAACCTACACATCCTGAACACTATATGGGGAGTTTGCCATTGACAATTCACCTCACCTTGCACATCTTTGGACTGTAGGAGGAAACTGGAGCACCCTGAGGAAACTCATGCAGGAACGAGGAGAATGTGCAAACTCCACACAGACAGTCGCCCGAGGCTGAAATAGTTGTTCCATTTTCATATACCATTTATGCAGCCAGATGTCAATGTTTTCAATGAACCTATTTTTAGATTAGATTCCCTACAGTTTGGAAACAGGCCCTTCGGCCCAACCAGTCCACACCGACCCTCCAAAGAGTAACCCACACAGACCCATTTCCCTCTGTCTAATGCACCTAACACTATGGGCAATTTAGCATGGCCAATTCACCTGACCTGCACATCTTTGGACTGTGGGAGGAAACTGGAGCACCCGGCAGAAAATCACACAGGGAGAATGTGCAAAGTCCACGTAGACAGTCGCCCGAGGCTGGAATTGAACCTAGAACTCTGGTGCTGTGAGGCAGCAGTGCTAACCACTGAGCTACCGTACCGCCCTATCAAATGCAAGTTTTTGAAACTCATTTGAAATACCCCATGTCCAGATTGAGATATTGGAAAATGATCTGCAAAGACATGATAGCTTTCACCAACACAGCCAGCTCAGCTTGCAAGTAATTCTGTCCTCAGTCTGAATCTTAAGTACATTTAATGCTTGTAGTATTTTAATAAATGGAAAACACTAAAGTAGTGTTGACACGGAGTTCTGAGCAGTAAGTGTTATGAATAAAGTATTGGCTTTTGAGAAGCTGCAGGTAGGTTTACTAGAATGATACTTGGTCTCGAAGGATTAAACTATAAAGAGAAATTATACAACCAAGGATTATGTTTTATGGAATTTAGAAGTTAGGGAATTGATTTGGTCAGAGTATTTGAAGATATTAAGGAGAATTGATAAGGCAGATAAAGAAAAACTATTTTCATTGATTGTAAAGTCTAGAACAAAGGGTGTAATCAGAAAACAATAGAGCTAGACATTTCAGGAATGAGGTTGGGAAAAATCTTTTGCACACAGTGGCTGATAAAAGATTGAACCATTCCTCTAAGTGTCATTCAATGTTGGATTAATTGCAGATTTTAAGTCAGGGATTGATAAATTCTTGTTATGCAAAGCTTTTAAGGGATCTGGAAAGAGAAAGAGAATATTGAGCTGGCTGAAATGATCTAATTGAATGGTAGAATAGGCTCAGTAGGGTACTCCTAGAGCATAGAACATTACGGCGCAGTACAGGCCTTTCGGCCCTCAATGTTGCACCAACCTGTGAAATTAGTCTGAAGCCCATTTAACCTATACTGTTCCATTTTCATCCATATGCCAATCCAATGACCATTTAAATACCCTTAAAGTTGGCAAATCTACTTCTGTTGCAGGCAGTGTGTTCCACACCCCACTACACTTTGATTTAAGAAACTATGTCTCGCATCTGTCCTATGTCTATCACCCCTCAATTTAAAGCTATGTCGTCTCGTGCTAGCTATCGCCATCTGAGGAAAAAGGCTCTCACTATCCACCCTATCTAACTTTCTGATTATCTTATGTGTATCAATTAAGTCACCTCTCAACCACCTTCTCTCTAACGAAAACAGCCTAAAGTCCTCACTTTTTCCTTGTAAGACCTTCCCACCATACCAGGCAACATACTAGTTAATCATCTCTGAACCCTTTCCAAAGCTTCCACATCCTTCCAGTAATGCGGTGACCAGAACTCTTAAGTGCGGCTGCACGAGTTTTGTACAGCTACAGCATAACCTCATGGTTCCGAAACTCGATCCCTCTACCAATAAAAACAACCCTTATCAACCTGGGTGGCAACTTTCAGAGATCTATGCACATGGACACAGAGATCTACACTACCAAGAATCTTACCATTAACCCACAACTCTCTCTTCCTGTTACTCTTTCCAAAGTGAATCACCTCACACTTTTCCACATTTAACTCCATTTGCCACCTCTCAGCCCAGCTCTGCAGCTTATCTATGTCCCTCTGTAACCTACAACATCCTTTGGCACTATCCACAACTGTACCGATCTTCATGTTGTCCGCAAATGTACTAACCCATCCTTCTATACCCTCATCCAGGTCATTAATAAATATGACAGAGCAATGGACCCAAAACAGATCCTTTCAGTACATCACGAGTAACTGAACTCCAGGATGAATATTTCCCATCAACCACCACCCTCTGTCTTCTTTCAGCTAACCAATTTCTGATCCAAACCGCTAAATCGCCCTCAATCCCATGCTTCTGTATTTTGTGCAATAGCCTACCATGGAGAACCTTCTCAAACACCTTATTAAAATCCATATACACCACATCAACCGCTTTACCCTCATCCACCTATTTGGTCACCTTCTCAAAGAACTCAGTAAGGTTTGTGAGGCACGACCTACCCTTCACAAAACCGTGTTGATTATCCCTAATCAATTTTATTCCTTTCTAGATTATTATAAATCCTATTTCTTATAACCTTTTCCAACACTTTACCCACAACTGAAGTAAGGCTCACTGGTTTATAATTACCACTGGTTTATAATTGCCAGGGTTGTCTTCTGGCACTATTCCTGTAGACAATGATGACATAAAGATTGAAGCCAAGGCCCTGGCTTCCCAGAGAATCCTAGGATAAATCCCATCAGGCCCAGGGGACTTATCTATTTTCACACTTTCCAGAATTGCTAACACCACCTCCTTATGAACCTCCATTCCATCTAGTCTAGTAATCTGTATCTCTGTATTGTCCTTGACAACATTGTCTTTTTCCAGTGTAAATACTAACGAAAAGTATTCATTTAGCACTTCCCCTATCTCCTCTGATTCCATGCATAACTTCCCACTACTCTCCTTAATTGGGCCTAATCTTACTCTAGTCATTCTTTTATTCCTCATATACCTATAGAAAGCCTTAGGGTTTTCCTTGATCCTCTCTAAAAATCAATTCTCAAGTACCCTCCTGGCTCTTCTTAGCTCTCTCTTTAGGTCTTTTCTGACTAACTTGTAACTCTCAAGTGCCCTAACTGAGCCTCCACGTCTCATCCTAACATAAGCCTTCTTCATCCTCCTCTTGACAAGAGATTCAACTTCCTTAGTAAACCACGGCTCCCGTGCTCAACAACTTCCTCCCTGCCAGACAGGTACATACTTATCAAGGAATAAGCTCCACGTTTCAATTGTGCCTATCCCCTGCAGTTTCCTTCCCCATCCTATGCATCCTAAATCTTGTCTAATCACATCATAATTGCCTTTCTCCCAGCTATAACTCTTGCCCTGTGGTATATACCTATTCCCTTCCATCACTAAAGTAAACATAACTGAATTGTGGTCACTTTCACCAAAGTGCTCATCTATCTGTAAATCTACTGGGCAAGGTTCATTACCCAGTACCAAATCTAATGTGGCCTCGCCCCTTGTTGGCCTGTCTACATACTGTCAGGAAACATTCCTGCACACATTGGACAAAAACTGACCCATCTAAAGTTCTCGAACTATAGTATTCCCAGTCAACATTTGGAAAGTTAAAGATCCCAAAACAACTACCCTGTCACTCACTCTCCTATGGCGGATCATCTTTGCTATACTATCCTCTATTCAGATGCCTATAGAAAACTCCCAACAGGGTGACATCTCCTCCTTTCCTGTTTCTAACTTTAGCCCATACAATCTCTGTAGAAGAGTCCTCAAACGTCCTTTCTGCAACCGTAACACTGTCCTTGACTAACAGTACCACCAACCACCACCACCACCTCTTCTCCCCCACCCCCACCAAACCATTTTCTCTGTTCGTACTGAAACATCTAAATCCTGGAACCTCCAATAACCATTCCCATTCCTGCTCTATCCTCTCTGAAATGACCACAATGTCAAAATCCCAGATACCAATCCATACTACAAATTCACCCATCTTATTCTGGATGCTCCTGGCGTTGAAGTAGCATCAAACCAACTCCTTGCTTGCTGGTGCCTTCTTGCGACCTTGAAACCTTTATTTCCGACCTCACTACTCTCAACCCCTCATACGCTCAAACTACAATTTTTACATTCCCATCCCACTGCTGAATTAGTTTAAACCCAATCAAAGAGCATTAGCAAATTTCCCCTGCAGGATTATGGTACCCCTCTGGTTCAGATGAAGACCATCCTATTTTTAAAGAAATAGCTCCAATTATCCAGGAATCCAAAACTCTCCCCCCGCATCATGTACCCATGTGTTCAACTCCTCTCTCTCCTTATTTCTCACCTTGCTAGCACATGGCATGGGCAACAAACCAGCGATAACAGCTGTTTGTTCTAGCTCTAAGCTTCCACCCTAGCTCCTTGTATTTCTGCCTTAAATCCCCATCTCTCTTCCTTACCTATGTTGTTGGTGCCTCCGAATTGGTGCTGCTCCCCCTCTCCTTACCCCTCCACGATCCCCAAAACATGATCAGAAATATAATGAACCCTGGGAGACAACACACCAACCATGAGTCTCTCTTGTTCCCAGAGAGCCTCCTATCTGTCCCCCAATGCTCTGCTCTTCTTCTCCCTTCCCTTCTGAGCATAAGGGACAGACTCTGTGCCAGAGACCTGTGCCCATTGCTTACCCTAGCAAGTCATTCCCCCCCCCCCCCCCACCCCTCACCCCACAGTATCCAAATTTGGATACTTGTTTTTGAGGGAAATGGCCACAGGGGATACTGGTACTGCCTGTTGGTTCCCTTTCCATCTCCTGACAGTAACCCATCTGCCTTCTTCTTTTACCTGAGGTGTGACTACTTCCCTGTATCTCCTCTCAATAAGCCCCTCTGCCTCCCATCCCAAATGATCCAAAGTTCATCCAGCTCCAGTTCCCTAATGTGGTTTTTGAGGAGCTGGAGTTGGGTGCACTTCCCACAGATGCAGTCAGCAGGGACACTAGTGGTGACTCTTACCTCCCACATTCTGCAGGAGGACCACTCAACTGCGCTAACCTCCATTCGCACTGTTCAAAATTCCCAAATTTCCTGCCTCCTATTTTCCTGTGTTTGTACTTCTCTTTCACAATAAATAAAATATATTTAAGTGACTTTGACCCCCATTTCTTACAGGTGTGGGAAGTAATGCACTTTCAAAGTTTGAGAAACCGAGGAGACCTGATTTTCCTCACATTCTGCCTCCTCCGATTGCAGTACCTGTTCAGTTTTTGTCTTCCTTTCCTGGCTGTATTGAGAGAATAGCAGGCTGTCCAGCAACAGCTTGGAATTAAAGGTTAAGAGGGACAGTGGAGATATCAGTGGCTGAGGGGAGTGGGGGAAAAGAGAAGGTCATATGTGGAGAGCAGAGACTACAGACTTAAGGGAACGGAGGGAGAGATTAGAAACTGAGGCTTGGTGGAGAGAGATCAAAGGTAAGAAGCTAGTTAAGGGGAGAGATGTTGGAGAGAGGAGATCAGAGAGGGAAAAAGTGGTAAAAAGCATGGGGAATGAGGTAGATGGAAAGTGCAGGAGAGATTAAAAGAGAAGAACAAGATCAGAGACAACGCAGTTCAGGTATTGTTTGAGATCGGAAAGCTGGATTGGTGGGAGATCCTGATTTTTGGGTGTACAAGAAGTTATTATAGTTGTAAGTGGAGAGGTTCTGTTTAGAATATAAATACAGTAGATGCTGAAAATCTGAAGAACAGAAAATACTTGAACATATCAAATCAAGCAGTATCTGCATAGAGTGAAACTGTGTTCATTTCAGATTAATGATTTTTCATTGGGTAAACTTGCTGGGCTAGAGTGGAGGAGGAACCCCTTACTGTACCTGCTCCACAATCCTTATTAGAAAGGTACTTACACAGTTGTACAATTTCCAGTTAAAATGTAAAATGGAGTTATCTATGTTGCTTTGGCTTCTTATAAGCCCCCTAAGTTATAGTGTTTAAGTATACTTTAGTCTTTGAGTGTTTTGAAATTTGAAAACTTCCTTTTGTGATTGAACATAAAAAGTAACTCTGGATAAATGTTCTGATAACTGAAAGGGACTGTAAAGAGATATTTTTGGGTTCATTTTGTAATGAATAAAAAGATAGGATTGTACATTGCAGTCTTGCTGCTGTTTTTCACTCATCCCATGACATGCACATGCAAGTCTGTCTGGCTTTACATAATTATTCTGGTTTTGAAAAATTCCCGCAATTTTGAGGCGGTTCATATTTTAGGGCTTCATTTTATTCTAAAGCTTTAAACTGAGCTTTTAATGTCAGTCATTTCTATTGATCAATTACTGTAATTGTGGTATAGAAAATTAACCATCACCTAACAATCAGTGGTACTGTACTGCAGGGCCTTTCTTTTTAAAAATGTAATCATGCTGAACTACTCAACATTGAATGCATGGCTTCAGTCTGTAACTAAAGGAATGCCAAAATAGCTTATAGTGTAATTACATGTACAATGTTGCATAATTCTTTCTGAACCGCATGCTGTATTATGACACATTAATGCTACCTTATAACCTACTGCTGTAACGTTGCTGCAATATGCAATGTATATTGGTAAATATGTGGGATTTATTGGGCAATTTAAGGTGTCTCAATATTACTGTCTTCATTTAAATTTTGAATCATAAAACTGGTCCCTTTCTGTTTAAATAGGTAACCGATGAAAATGGTTTTGTTTCAAAGGCCTTCTTGTTTTTCTACTCTCTTTAAGCTTGACCCAATTGCCTCAGGACAATTTTGTACTTAAGTATCAGGCTTTAAGTTCCTAAACCAGACCTCAATGTTATCAGATAAAATATTAATGTGTAGTTCCTTTTGCCCTTTTATCATTGTTCAGATGAATCTTGCCAATCTAATTTAGTGCTTTGAGACAGAGAAGGAGCGCTCCTCGTGATTCAGCAAATACTATCAAATTTAGTAATTGACTTGATTACTGTTTGTGAAGTGTTACTGACACAAATTAGTCGTATTGCCAACATAAGTTATTGTATCTTTTCATTTAAAGACATGCAGCTATTTGCTATTAGGTTGTGTTTAAATACAAATATTATCTAGACAAGTTCTGTTCAGGTAAGTATTTATTACTATTTGAAATCCATCATTAAATCTGCCTTTCCGAACTTCTTACGGAAGTTCATTCCAGATGCATTCCAGATCCTAACTAATTAATTATGTAGGCAGTAGTTATAATGTATAGTGCTCTTTTAAAAATCTCGTAAAGGTAGATACAATAACTGCTTTTATAAGCAAATTGGAAAATTGCCCGAAGAGCGAGAACTTGCAGCACCTACATGGAAAAGGCAGAAAGGGGTATTAATTGACTTGTTCTTCTGTTCTTCTGTATTATTCTTCTGTTTTCTTTTATCGGTAGCAGAAGTTATGTGTGTTGGACAGTTTCTTTAAGGGGCAAATTTAATATTTTCACTGTAATATTTTATGAGAATACTTGAAACTTTTTAACTTGCATACTCTAAGTCCTGTTCGATGCGTCTTTTATCAGCATATTTTTGTTTCAGGTTTCAAGGATTTATGCTATTATGCTATTTTTTTTTGTTGTCATCCATCCCAAGATTGGGGTGCAAAGATTGTACGTGTTATCATGGGTGTTTTACGCCTGTTTAGTTAACCCTGATGCAGTTTTTGTAGAACACATGTGCCTCATTATTAAAGCAAACTATGAATTCATAACAGAATAAAGATCCAAGATATTAATTTGTTCTATGATGTATTTTTAATTACTGCAGATTGTTGATTTTATAAATATTTTAGTCTCCTGTTTATTGGACTTTGTACATTTCAGACTCCATGGAATGTTGAGATTGATCTTTGGTGGCATGATTTAATGAAGGAAGCCAGTGATGAATGTGAACCTGAGTGGTGTGATTCTGAAACTCCTCTGTTTATCCTTTATACTAGCGGATCAACTGGAAAACCAAAGGTAATGACTTTGCTCCATCTAGAACAGCGATGCATTTGACAGCGATGGGTTGGACAAGGCCATTTGATCCATCCATTTTGCCTCACCTTCATGATGCATGGAGAATCATGATTAGAAATGGTCAACCATTTAAAACCTCTGGCACAGTCATTTAAAACCTCTGGGAAAGGCAAAAAGAAACGTAGAGCAATGAAATCTAGATCACAATGACCACGTTTATGGAAACTGATTACTTTTTTATTAATAAAATGTGATCTTTATCTCAGTTAAGAACCAATCCAGCTGGCTATTGAAGGAATGCAGATAGTCAACACATACCACACAAGATAACTAACTTAAGTGTAAAGGTCCTTTTGCTACTTTTGTGAAAAAGAAAAGCAACATGATGTCTAGCTTGTTTCAATTTGTAGATCAGGGAGAACCATTCTAATGAGCTATCAGTGGAAAAATTGCGTGGCTTTTCCATTATTTCAGGTACCTTGAACAAATTGCTTTCAAGTTCATGTACTTTAAAGTAAATAGACCCAACATCTTAAGCCTATCTGAATAGCCAAAGTTATATTAAATTGGGCATCGTTCTTTTGATTCTTCAATAAACCTTTTATCAAGGTCACTATGTGAGGGACCTACAATTCGATGCAGCTTTTGTTTAGCTGATAACATTAAATCTATTTGCACTATTGTAAAATGTGACTAGCCATTCCTCTACCTGGCGTTGATGCAACACTAGAGTCATGGTCACAGGAAATTCTAGAATATGATTGACACCCCCTCCTCAATATGCTTCAACGTGTATCATTCATTGATAGCATCCACGACATTATGCCTACTCTTCCTGCTCTTAACTTTGTCTTCTGTATTTCCTGGCCAGTCAGAGAGGGCAGATAGGTTGAATTGCTGCATTTCCAAACAGAAGAAATTCTAGTTAAAGGGACCCCACCAAGGATCAAAACAATTGAACTGTACATTGGTTGCTGAAGCTACCCAAAAGAGGCTGCCCCTTCCCTCCATCCTGCACCCCACGTGCAACAAATTGACCACAGGTAAATAAAATGAGTGGAAAAATATTTTTGGATGACTTTTTGCTAGGATTTTCCTCAGTGAGGGATGAATGGAGCTGTGTTACTCTGAGGAAAATTCTTGCATCTTCAAATGGCATATACTACCAACTGACAACTAAGTGCTGAATATAGTAACCAGTAGTCTCTTACCTGACAAAAATCTATTAATCTCAATTTTGAAATTTTCAATTGAACCAACCTCATTAGCTCTTCATAGGATGGAGTTTGTGCTAGCCAGTATTCTTTGTATAAAGAAGTGCTCTGTTCAGCCTACATCTAATTTTAAAGTTATGCTAAAGTGCTGGTCAACACCACCTTAGTTCAATACCTATTCTATTAATTCTTGAACCATTGTAAACACCTCAATTCGGTAATCGGCATGGGTGTTGTTTTGGAGGTGATGGGCTGCTCACTGGAGAACCAGCGAGACGCTTGTGTTGCCCTCTTTGGAGAGAGTCTGTTGATCGATGGGATTAATGACCCCAGGGCAGTCAATTCCATCTCTGGGAACTGCTGAAGCCAGTAGCTACTTTTGTTAACAATGCCACCAGAATGGTGGTGGTGGAATGACCTCCACAGGAGCCCAGAATGCAGAACCGTCAATGAGGCCCTGTCAACCCCCGCCCTGAACCAATTGCACAAGTTTGCTTGCTTTGCTTAACCTATGATGGTTCCCCCTTTCTGCCTTTTGGGTTAACTGGTCATTAAAGGATCTCTGTTGGAGCTGGGCAGAAATGTAGCCACTGCTTAAATTATGTTAGAGTTGGGAAGGTGTCAGGGTCCATGCTTCCTACTTGGTTATGGCCTTCCAACCTTCCAGCTCAACTGCAAGAGGAAATGAAATAGAGCCCTCTGTTTTTCACATTCCTGAGGAAATACAGTATCTACAATATATGTCTTTATTATTTACCTTTTTCACTCCAGTCTCATTCTGGTGTTTAATTTAGGAGTTTACATTCTACATATGAAGCTTTTTCCCTGTATATTTATTTGATAAAATCTTTGAAGTTTATAATCAAATCTGTTTGTTTTCTAAAAGGGTGTGCAGCACACTGTTGGAGGCTATCTTCTTTATACTGCTACAACCTTTAAATATGTGTTTGACTACAAACCTGATGATGTGTATTGGTGTACTGCTGATATAGGGTGGATTACAGGCCACTCATACCTTGTTTATGGACCTCTGGCCAATGGTGCTACAAGTGTTATGGTTAGTATTGAAGTATTGATATTATCTACAAATCAATTGTTCAGAGAAATTCCTAAAGAAAAGTTCCTTGTGTATTGTACTCCATGTAATCTTACTAACTGGTAAAATCGGAAAGAAAATTCATCGTATGGTTTCTACAATAGCGTGCATTTAGGTTTCCAATTTCCTTCACTTATTTTCCAATACTGGCATACATGCCAATCTGATGTAGAAGTCTTTAACACTGTACAATATTTGATTGGTGTCAAACCAGTTGAGCTTTCAGATCCATATTGCCAAAGCTTTGAATGGAAAAGTTTGCAATTGAATAGATGTAAGCTGCTGTCTCCGCAAAGGTTAAAACTACATAGAGGTTTCATAAGCATGTTGAACTGAGATACACTTAACTTTTATTTTTTCAAAAAAGTAATAAGTTAAAACAATTTCTAGTTTGAAGGTGTACCGACTTACCCTGATATAAGTAGATTCTGGGAGATTATTGACAAATACAAAGTGACAAAATTCTACACTGCACCCACAGCTATTCGATTGCTAATGAAATATGGAGAAGAACCAGTTAAAAGGTGAGATTTTCCTATCAGAAAAGCTGTAACTCATTTTTTAAAAAGTTTTTAAATCAATATTGTTTTCATTTGTTGCTTGTCCAAAATTATTATTCAGTAGTTAAAAAGTTAATCCCTGCTATCTTTTCAGGAGCTGGATTATAAAGGGTGAATGGAGTTGGGTGGGGCTGGGGCAGATATTTAAATGGTCCAATGAAATGTGAGGTTCCTGTGAGATTACGCTGGAAATGACAATGTGTAGGTGAAGGTTATCGCTGGATGACGTGAATCCAGGTTTGATTAGCAGAAATGTGATAAATGAAGATATATATCCTAAAGTTGCCTTGATTTATCTTTTGGGTTTCAAAGAGAGTTCACACAAAGCATTTCCTCAGGAAATGAAATGTGCGGAAAGGAATCTTTGATAGAATGAGTTGTATAGTAGCTGTAAAGGAGTAGACTTGGTAGACTTTTTTTTCATTTTGAGTTGATGTATTGTTATATATGTTACCTACCATTACAACCAAAAATCAAGAAAATCTCAAAATACAGTACTGATAGTATTAAGCAATTAATATAACCAACATAGATTAACAGTTGTAACTGATCCCATGTGTGCAATTATATATGTTTAGCGTATTTAAATACATCCTTCTTTGTGTCTGGTGTTTTATGTGTGGTTGAAGATAAAGAAGACCTTTTCATTACTGTTTTGTTTAGGGATATAATCTGCGTACTTTATCTTTATTATGACACAGTGATTAGGAACAAAATATTGGTGTGTGTGAGATATCAGGTGTATAGTGCAGGAAATGTAGTAAACCTATTTCTTTGTGTATTTTAAAGTTATGAAGTTTGAATTTTTGGATTTTGTCCCACTCAGGTTTAGAAGGGATTCCTTGAAAATCCTTGGCACAGTGGGAGAACCAATAAACCCAGAGGCCTGGCTTTGGTACTATAATGTAGTGGGGAACAGGAGATGTCCAATTATGGATACCTTTTGGCAGACTGAGACTGTAAGTCGTCTTTTTAAAACCGTACAGGTGTACCTTAAAATCTCCAGAACTGATGTTGTAAAAGGAAGTTTGAAAGTGACATTGTTATTATGCATGCTGGAGTCAGTTTGAAGGATTTGTCAATTGGCCCACTTATTCTTCTTGTTGCACTGTGACCATTACAGTTTCCAAGTATTGATTTGGCACAATTACATTGGATAAAATTCAAACTTTCAAATCATTTTTATAAATTTTGTTAGTGAATTATGGCCTTTAGCCACTGCAAACAGGATTTCACGATAATGGTGGTGCTTTTTAAGTTGCCTCAAGGATATAGAATTATTTTGTTTTGAGTTTACAGTTCACAATTTTAGTGTTAGGTAAGGGGTAGATGTAGATGTAGGGGTATGGGTGGGTTACGCTTCGGCGGGGCGGTGTGGACTTGTTGGGCCGGAGGGCCTGTTTCCACACTGTAAGTAATCTAATCTAATCTAAAATTTATGACTGAATTTATGATGATATAGAAAAATCTGATGCTTAAATTATTTGGATTGGACTTTAATGTTCATCTGATTTGAAACCTCAGATTGAAGCAAAATTGCACTCAAACAACTTATATAGTCAGTGTTCTACAGAATAGGAAGAGGTTCTATTGTGCTTGTCATCAAGACCTAATTCCTCTAGTCATTTTCCAGTACCTGGCTGATAGCCTTGTCTGATATGACGCTTTAAGTGATCATCTAAATACTTAAATGTTGTGATGGTTCTCACCTCTACCATTCTTTCAGGCAGTGATTTCAGATACCCAGCAGCCTCTGGGTGAAATAATATTCTTTAATTAATCTCCTCTCAGCTTCCACCCCTTTAGCTTAAATCTATGCCCCTGATTAATGATCCCTCTATTAAGAATCCCATTTATTCCTATCTACCCTCAGCCACCTATACTCTAAGAAAAACAACTCCAGCTTCTCATAGTTTCTCATTATAGTTGAAATGCTCCAGCCCAGGCAACAAAGACTGGAGAGCTAGGTTAGATCTCATGGAATACAGGGTGAACTAGCCACTTGGATACAGAACTGGCTCAAAGGTAGAAGACAGAGGGTGGTTGTGGAAGGTTGTTTTTCAGACTGGAGGCCTGTGACCAGTGGAGTGCCACAAGGATCAGTGCTGGGTCCACTACTTTTCATCATTTATATAAATGATTTGGATGTGATCATAAGAGGTATAGTCAGTAAGTTTGCAGATGACACCAAAATTGGAGGTGTAGTGGACAGCGAAGAAGGTTCCCTCAGATTACAAAGGGATCTTGATCAGATGGGCTAATGGGCTGAGGAGTGGCAGATAGAGTTTAATTTAGATAAATGCGAGGTGCTGCATTTTGGAAAGGCAAATCAGGACAGGACTTATGCACTTAATGGTCAGGTCCTAGGGAGTGTTGCTGAACAAAGTGACCTTGGAGTGCAGATTCATAGCTCCTTGAAAGTAGAGTCAAAGGTGGATATGATAGTGAAGAAGGCATTTGGTATGCTTTCCTTTATTGGTTAGAGTATTGAGTACAGGAGTTGGGAGGTCATATTGGAAGGGTGTAGTGACCCTTGAAAGGGTTCAGAAAAGATTTACAAGGATGTTGCCAGGGTTGGAGGATTTGAGCTATAGGGAGAGGTTGAACAGGCTGGGGCTGTTTTCCCTGGAGAATCAGAGGCTGAGGGATGACCTTACAGAGGTTTATAAAATCATGAGAGGGTAAATAGACAAGATCTTTTCCCTGAGCTTGGCAAATATACCCACAACTATGACAACCAGCACCCGAACTACAAATCTTTACATAAACCTTTGAAAAATTTACCTCCGATTTAAAACTAACAACTAATCTAGCATCAACTGCCATTTGTGTAAGTGAGTTCCAGTGTCCTGATCTCTCTCCTGAACAGTCTGACCCTTATATTTGGACTTACTCAGTTCCATACATTCCTTGATATCCAGTTTTCTCTAGACATGTTCTTTCTTCTGCTGCTTCTCTTCACCTTTTGCAGGAACACATTGACCCTGCACTTCCTTTCTGAAAGACTTCCACTGCTGTGAAATAGATTTTCCTACAAATAGCTACTTCCAACAAATTTAGTGATATTGGGTCGTACCATATTAATATTAGAATTTCCACAATTCAAAGCCTTTATTTCTTGTTCATTTGTGGCTTTTTTCATGACCATCTTAAATCTTACTGAGTTATGGTCACTATCCTCAAAATGCTCTCCCCCATGACTCTTCTATCATGTTGCCTGGCCTTGTTACCAAAATTTTGGTCTGGCAATGCCCCGACTCTTGTAGGGCTTTTTAAATCCTGGCTTAAAAAGCTAGAACTATTTTAAGGATTCTAGGCCTTTCACACTGTCTATTTTAGTTAATATCAGAGACACTTAAATCTGCTACGATTATTACCGTTATTTTAATACACCTGTGAAATTTGCCTACATATCTGTCCACTTATCTCTCCCTGACTCTTTAGAGATCCGCTATAATATACTGGGGTAAAAACAATGACTGCAGATGCTGGAAACCAGGTTCTGGATTAGTGGTGTTAGAAGAGCACAGCAGTTCAGGCAGCATCCAAGGAGCTTCGAAATCCACGTTTCGGGCAAAAGCCAAGGGCTTTTGCCCAAAACGTCAATTTCGAAGCTCCTTGGATGCTATAATATACTGTCAACAATGTGATTGCCCCCTTTTTTGTTTTTAAGCTCTACCCAAACAGCCTCAGTTGAGAAGCCTTCTAAGATCCTTCCTTATTACAGTAGTTGGCTACTTCATTGTGAGGATGATAAGTTACCACTTTCCCAGTATTTTCTATATTATTGTGTTCACTTTAGTCTTGATTGTCAGCTGTTTGCCTTAATGTAGATTATCTGTTGTTTGCAGGGTGGTCACATGATTACTCCTCTTCCAGCTGCCATCCCACTGAAGCCAGGGTCAGCTGTGAGTAAAGTGTCATTCATCATCTGAAACATAAATATTTCTCTGCTGAATGCAATATTAATTTTGCAGAACAATATCTATAACAAGTCATTATTTGTCACTTTGTATGGACAGCACATTTGTACACCACTGTGCCTGTTGTCTTGATATGTCAGGAATTACTGTGCTAATTTGTGTGTTTTGCACTTCTTACGCACTTTGTCATGTCGAACCTTGGTCCTGAAGGACTGCTGTCTCGTTTTTACTGTATCAGTTATATATGGTAGAAATAAAGCTACTCTCACTCTCAAAATACATTTTGAAATTGGTTATTCTGTCCTTTCTGCACCATTTCACATTTGAAACTTAGGCATTGCTGAGATAATACTTGTGAATATCAGCTGATGACTTCAATTTGAATAATGTTTCAACAAATTTTAATTAAATCTTATTGTCTCTATCTGATAGAGTTCCATTCCAGATTTTGACAGTAAAATGTTTTTTTCAGTTTTGCTTTAAATAAGATGTCCCCTTGTTCCTTTCTCTTCAGTTTCTGTGACTTGCATTTTGGGAGATCCTGCTTATCTCTCTTGAAAGTGTTGACTTTGGGATCTGATGACAAAGGAATTTGGTGCTTTCTTTGTGTGTGACCCTCAAAGTAATCCTTATTGACTTTATACAATTAATACAATCTTGTCTCATCATTATGTGCACTTCCAGCAGGAATGGTCAGTTTTCCTTCTCCGACTTGGGGAGATTAGGGACATTGTAATGGTCCTACCATTGTCTCAGATGAAAATTGGTCCCTGGTGCAAAATTCAAAATCCCAAATTTATCATTTGTTGGCCTATATAAATACTTTTTTAATGGAGATGTTTCATGATACTATTTGTTATAATTTTTATGGATAAACTAAGTTCAAATAATTCATGTTCAATTCAGATATTCATTAATTTTCAGAGTTTTCCCTTTTTTGGAGTTGTCCCTGCCATCCTCAATGAATCTGGAGAAGAACTGGAAGGAGAGTCTGAAGGTTATTTGGTATGAAAAATTGAATTACGATCTTGTTTTGAAACCTTTAAAAATGTGTATTGTATTAGATAAAAGAAAACGCTTTCAAGTTAGTTTATAAATGTCAAGTCCTTATGCACTAAACATAGCGTGTTGGCTTGCTTATTTATTCCCAAGTTGATGCTCATTCCAGCTCTGTAATTGGTTTGATAGTTTTATTCTCAAGTGTACTGAAAGAAAATAAAGTGAGACCATATCTAATAAGCAATGTCATGTCACTTGGTGTTCATACTGGCTCTAGGTTGTCTCCTGTTGGTTGTAAATTGATGGGTTAGTGGACTGTCTCAGAATTGTTTGTATTTAAATTGTTAAATTTATAACAGACATCAAGCACCAACCTTTTTCTTGATATTGAAGATTGACTTATCAGTAGTCATCTGATCATATTGGTAGTTTTGTGCAGATATCCTTTTTTTATTGACACAAAATCAGCAGTATAGTGCAGATCTTCCAGCTGCATATAACATTCTACAGGTACCTGTAATAGTGTTGAACTTGTACACGTGCATTGCTGGTTTGCAGTTTTGCAGGAACAATGACATTTATTTTACAAATGTGATGCAATACTTTAAACATTAAGTAGAAATATTGTGACTGGTGAGAGCTCCATTTCATTTTGTTAGTCTAAGCTAGAACTGATTTTAGAAAAATGCTTATGGGTTATTTAACTTTTGAGTTTTCTATTTGCCTTGCATGTGAATGTAATACTAAAGTAACCTTTGCTGAATGGTAGTACTTTTGCCTCTGAGTCAGAAGGTTGCAGGTTCTAGGCTGACCTTGGCTGAATTTCATTACTTGCTGCACATTAGAAATACTTCAGTTTTTGAAGTGTTCAACCTCCCAAGTGGACAAAAGTGATCATACAGCACTATTTGAAGAATAGTTGACCATTGTCCTGGTCAACGTTTATCTCTTGAACAACATAGCTAAAATAAGTTACCTAATTTGATTTCTGTGTACAGCTTAGCCGCAGCATGACATTTGTACTCCCACCTTGTATGTCTCATTGGCCTTGAGATGTTTAGGCATGTCCTGCCAAGTGTACAGTGTTATGTAAATCATAGTTATGTTTTTCTTCACTCAAGCCATATATTAAATCTCAAGTTCCATTCTTAATTTATATTCTTAATTGATGTCAACTAGGGCAACAGTTACAGTGCTGCAATTAGTTCCTGTTCCCTCAGTGAGAAGTGTTGGTATTGAGTGACACCTCAGGAAAGAAGGTAGAAGTTGGATAGACGATAGATAGTTCTATGACCATTTAAGTGTAAGATCATTTCTCCTTCCTCTTGCTCGTAAGTTTGCATTAAATGTCTAAAGAAAGAATTTGACACAACTCCTGACTGAAACAGTATGAAATTGCTTTGGACATAACCTAATGCAATTTCAAACTATCCTTAAATAGTAACCTCTTAAAACCTGCAAACATTACAGACAATGCTGCTTTTACTGTGCAAAGATATACCATTTAAAATGTAATTGATGGGAGAAGAGCTCTTTGTAGGGAAGTACAATGACATGTCCAAAATTGTTTTCCTGAGTAACATTGTGAAATGCAGTTAGATGCAGAGCAGAAACAACAGAACTGCAGCTCCACGTGTCAGGCTGTTTAAAGGAACCAATTGTAACCAAGTTCTTATAGTTGAAGCTAAGGACTACCATTGATCTTAATATGCATACACTAGGATTTCAAAAAGCTGCCTTTTTTGTATTCATTATTTTTTCTTCAATCAGAATTTGCCATTGATGAATCTGAATTTATCTGAAGTTTGTTTTTATTACTCATTACTATTATTTCCATTAGCGGACATCCTTGTCACCATTTAGTCACAAGCAAACTTCCTTCGTTTTTTTTTCTTGACTGGTAATCTAGCATTCAGTTTATTAGTAAATTAAATGGTGACCACAAGTTCCTAGCATCCCTTGAACCTGAAAAAAGGTTCGAGTGATGCTAAAGATGGCATGGAGGCTCAGTGGTTAGCGCCAGGGGCCCAGATTTGATTCCATCCTTCGGTGACTATCTGTGAAGTTGGCAGGCCTGTGTCTGTGTGGGTTTCTTCCAGGTGCTCCGGTTTCCTCCAAAGATGTGCAGGTTAGGTGAATTGCCCATGCTAAATTGCTCATAGTGTCCAGGGCTGTGCAGGTTAGGTGGATTAGCCACAGGCAATGCAGAGTTACAGGGATAGGGTAAAGTGGTGGGACTAGGTGAGATGCTTTTTGGCAGGTCAGTTTGGACTTGATGGGCCAAATCATCTGCTTCCACGCTGTAGGGATTCTGTCAAGTATTATGTAGAATATTGTTTACATCCACTATGCTGTGTTGCTGATCTTGCCATGATGGTCAAAGGGAATTGGTCTCTGCAGGAACAGTAGTAAAAATTAAAGCATAGATACCTTGAACTGATAACACGTACTTGCCAGTAGCTAGCTGGAGCAACATGGATTAGCAGAATGCACATTGGTATTTGGGGAGTTTTCAGTGTGTTGGATTAAAAAATTGTAAAAAGGAAGAAGTATAACCTTTTAAATAGAAGCAGGAATGCAATTTGCGGGAGTATATGAAAATGGTCAGGTCTCTAACCTTCTAGTGGTAGTATCCATTGTATTTATACTTCAGTCCATTCTCCTCTCTCTACTCCTCATCTGCAAACACACAGCCTGCTTGAATAACATGATGGGTGTAGATTAGAGTAGTGCTGGAAAAGCACAGCCGGTCAGGCAGCATCCGAGGAGCAGGAAAATTGATGTTTCGGTCAAAAGCCCTTCATCAGGATCCTGTCTGATTGGCTGTGCTTTTCCAGCACTACTCTAATCTAGACTCTGATTTCCAGCATCTGCAGTCCTCATTCTTGCCTAACATGATGGGTGTAGTTTATTTCTGTTACTGAGAGCAATATTGTAACAAACATTATTTTCATTGTCATAGCATTGATAATAGCTGCACAAAATAAATAAGACTTTGTTAAAACTTAAACAGCACTGATTTCAGTCACTACAACTACAGTCAACCCATGAACTATACAGACTGTCTGTTGTGTAGTTTGAGTCATAAACTCTTAATGTGATTAACTTAATGCATTGTTTTAATATTTCTATATGACAGTGGGCTATATTATTTAGCTTTAAACCATGTCTATTCTTTAAATTTTTTTACATCCAGGTATTCAAGAAGCCTTGGCCATCCATAATGCGTACAATTTATGGCAACCATCAACGTTTTGAAACCACCTATTTTAAGAAGTTCCCTGGATATTTTGTCACAGGAGATGGTGAATTGCTTAAACTGGACTTCCACTGAATATTTAAACAGTGACAATAATTCACAAGTATTTCATTGTCATTAAAACACTTTGGCAAGTTGAAAGGTCATGAAGATGTTCTGTGGATGCGTGTTCTTTCTTGACCATGAGGCACAGTTTCTGAATGTCTGCACACTTTAAAAATGCACCATTTGTTTTCGAAGCCAGATTAGCTAGTAATATTTTGGTACTGTCTACATTCTTCATATTTTTACTAAATAGGCATAAATTTAAACAAATATTTAGTTTAAAATCATTAACTTTGGTTGACAGGTTGCAGGAGAGATAAAGATGGTTACTACTGGATCACTGGAAGGATTGATGACATGCTAAATGTATCTGGTAAGATTTGTAGTTCATACTTCTTTTGATTCCCAACAGAAATAGTATGCTGTCACAAAATATTGGAATAGATGCAAGGTCAGAACCACTCCTCGTAAATTTTAAATCTGCAACATAAATCAAACCTGAACTAACCCTTCAGTGAGGTGAAGCCGAGTGCGATTATTTGCTCTGATGCTTCCCTCTTTCATGTTTTCTTTTTTTGTCGAATTGTGTAAGAATTTTTCTTCAATGTTATTTTTATTGTTCTTACTTGATGTGAAACTTGGGTGATTGGATTATGGTTAGCCTACTATTTCTGTAATTAGAATGATCTTGTGGAAAGACCATACTATATTTTATTACTAAATCAGTTTAATCGAGACTTGTAAGTGGTGACCCCGAGGTACTTGGATGTTGTGAAACTTAAAGGGTTCAGAGAAGATTTACAAGGGTGTTGCCAGGGTTGGAGGGTTTGTGCTATAGGGAGAGGCTGAATAGACTGGGACTATATTCCCTGGAGTATCAGATGCTAGTGAATGCAGATAGGAGGTGGCTGTGATTGGTCAGTGGGAAAAGTGGAGAGGATAGGTGGGAAGAAAGCTGGACAGGTGGGGTCAGGTTAAGGGGGTGGGGTGGAGAGGGAGGGCTGGGCCTGGGATGAGGTAGAGGGTGGGGAGATTTGAAAGTTGGTGAATTCTATGTTAAGGCAGTATGGTTGTAAGCTCCTGAGGCAGAAGATGAGGTGTTCTTTCTGCACTTTGCATGTAGTCTTGTGTTGATGTTAGAGACGGCCCAGGATGGGCATGCTGTCAGGGGAGTTGAAGTGGCTAGCAACTGGGAGGTTGTGTTGATTTGACTGTACAGACCATAGATGTTTAGGAAATCATAGGGGCATGGATAGGGTAAATAGAACAAGTCTTGTCCCCAGGGTGGGGCAGTTCAAAACTGGAGGGCATAGGTTAAAGTGAGAGGGAAAATATTTTAAAGGGACCTAAGGGGCAACATTTTCACTGAGTGGTGCATCTATCGAATAAGCTGCCAGAGGAAGCGGTGGAGGCTGGTACAATTACAGCATTTAAAAGGCATCTGGATGGGTATATGAATAGAAAGATTTAGAGGGATATAGATCAAATGCTGGCAAATGGGACCAGACTGGATTAGGATATCTGATTGGCAGAGATGAGCTGGACCAAAGGGTCTGTTTCCATGCTGTATATCTCATATGACTACTCACTGGATGGGCAATTCTTGTTCACATGACTGGGAATTTTCTGAACTTGCATCAGGACAAGAAATTGTTTCAAGGAATTTGCTCCAACTGTCATCATGAAATTATGAAATTATGAATAACTTATCTACAAAGTGCTGCATGTTTCTAAATGTGTTGAAATAACTGTTAAATTCTGGTTCAGCCTGATTGGGAATATTATCCAATCTTGGACGCCACACTTTAGGACAGATGAGTTAATGTTCAAGAAGGTGTAGAAAAGATTTACTTAGAAGCATTTTAGAGATGAGGACCTTCAGTTACATGGATAGATTGGAAAAGAAAAGGTTGTTTTTCTTAAGAGTTGTTTCAGACAAGATTTGATAAAGGTGCTTAAAACCATGAGTGTTCTGGACAGAGTAAATAGGGAAAATCTGTTTCCATTGATACAGGCTTGAGAACTAGAGGATGTAAGGCATAGGGCAAAATAATCCAAACAAAGCCAGAAAAGAAGACATTCCTTGCAGTATGTGGTTAGGATCTTCCGTGGACTGCTTGATAGCCTGGTGGAAGCATATTATGTTATGATTTTCAAGGGAAAGTGGTTATTTGCTGAAGAGAAAGATGTGTAAGGCTTCTGGGTAAAGGCAAAGGAATGGGATTAACTAGTGCCTGCAACTGCCAGCAAGGACATGATAGTAGGAAAGGAGGTCACTTATAGACGTCTTAATGAATATATGATGTATGTTCTCCTGACATTTTAAAAATAACTTAATTCCCAAAGGGGTTTCATTTTTATTCACTAGATGCAGCCAACAGTCAAATTGGATTATGTTGGGATTCTAGACATGATATAGAAGATGGCAACTAGCTTAACAGCAGAAAAATAATCTCTTGTGCAGCTGTTTTAAGAAATATTTATATATTTATTTAGTTTGCTCTCCAATTGTTGTTAATTTGCAATCCAGTTTAAATATTATCAGAAGCTTAAATACAACAGCACACAGTAGTAGCCCATTGTTAGGTCAGTTTAACAGTGGTTTATTTTGCCCTGCACTAAACCTACTTTAATTCCCAGCAACAGGTATTAGACACTTCAGGTAGAGTTTAATTCATCCTGATTTTTGCCTCTTATTGGGTCATCCAGGTCATCTATGATGGTTTTTCTAGACTTTTAGTTACAGTCAGTGCCTGGGTTCATGTTGTTAAGTGTAATGAGGAGGGACTGCACCAGCTTCTTTCCCATCTCAGTCAGGACAAGAGGTTCTGACCACTTTGAATATCTGCATATAGACTGATGTGTTTATGGTTGCACTTGTGCATGCTACTACATGAGCTACACCTTGACATATTTTCAGTTTTTGATTGACTCTGAACCACTTGGTCCTCATTTCTATTGTTTGCTCTCTCCGAGCTAAGCTACTTGGATTTTAAAAACAGAGAAAGCGTCACTGCCAGTTTTTGTGTGATGCTAATAGGTGTATGGCAGTGCCAGCTAAATTGGCAGGCCCTTTGAAAACTTTGCAGTGCAAATATAGTCCATCATATATACTTTTTCTTTTTCAACCTATCCATGTAACTGAAGCTCCTTATCCCTAAAATGCATTGGAACTGCATGTCCATAATAAAGAACATTTACTCTAGGAAGTCTCATCACTTTGAGCTACTGTCCTCCCTGTACTTCAGTTTTCCCTATTTATAAATGGTCCATCTAATTTTATTCCTTTACTCCAGGTCCCTGTTCTGAATTATTTCCTGCATTGATATTATTCAATTCTATTCCATTCATCTCACCCTGCTGTTGTTTCTTAACGTAACAGCACTTATGGTTTATTAGCAAGCATCGACACAGCTCTTACTTATAGAGTCCTAGGGATGTACAGTATGGAAGTAAACCCTTTGATCCAACTCTTCCATACCAACCAGATATCCTAAATTAACCTCGTCCCATTTGTCAGCACTTGGTCCATATCCCTCTAAACCCTTCCTATCCAGAAACTTTTTAAAATGTAATTGTACCAACCTTCACCATTTCCTCTGGCAGCTAATTTCACACAAGCAACCCCCCCCCCCCCCCCATCCCCTGTCCAGGGAAAAGACCTTGTGTATTTACCCTATTCATGCCCCTCATGATTTTATAAATCTCTATAAGGTTCAGCCTCTGCTCCAGGGAAAGTTTTTTTATTCTGCGTGTTAAAATGTGTACACAAGATGATGAACTATATTATTCCTTTGTAACACTATCTAAGAGAAGAAAGGTTTTGTTTTACAGGGCACCTTTTGAGCACTGCTGAAGTGGAGTCTGCATTAATAGAACATGTAACTGTAGCTGAAGCTGCTGTTGTGAGTCATCCCCACCCAATAAAAGGAGAATGCCTCTACTGCTTTGTCACTCTGAAAGCTGGATATGAATTTACTGAAACGCTGATTGCTGAACTAAAAGATCAAGGTATCTGTTTCTAAAAAATACTAGAGCAAATTTAAAATCAACAACTTGTTTTTACAAAAAATGATAACTCATCGTTAAGTATGAAAATGTGTTTTGAATATGATTATTGTCCCAGTGTATTTAGTTACATGGTTTGAAAAAAGCTTTCCCTCATTTCTTACCTCCCCAAAGACTTGTCTGTAAAGTGTCTAGGCTCCAAATTGAATATTTTCAAATAATACAGGCTTGGGGATTGTAATGTTCAAATAACCAGCGCATGTTCAGTGGAAGTGCTGTCTTGGTGATCCATGTTCATTTGAGTGATTTCTATTTGACATCAGCACAGCCCATGCTGTTCATTGGCTATACATCTCAACAGGATGCTCAAAATTAATATTTGCTTCAAAGCCAGCTTGCACTGTTTAGAGCTAACTGGCAGCTCTTAAAAAGCAGCTGCACTCTGGCTTCCAGCGCATGATGCAGACATTCCTCAACTGATTCTAACTCAGGAAACACTTAATCAAGGTGCAACATGGAGAAAGGCAGGTAGATTTTCCAATACTATAGTGGAGGCCTTGGTTGATAAGATAAGTGCTTTGTCCATAGGTTGCCAGAGAGTATCCAGAAAATTACCCAGAGGGTAATGGGAGCAGATATCTGTAGCAGTCAGTGCAATGAAACAAGCCCTGAGGACCTGGATGCAGTGCAGCAAGAAGTTCAGTGACATCCTGTGATTAGTGCAGATCAGCAAATGCATCTTCCAGGTCCCATCAAACATTATCGCTGCTTAATGCAATCCAGTACCTTCACTCACACTGCAATAGTCTACCAATCAGAGCTCATACCTCACATTTATAGCTTCACCTTACACATACGTACTTGACATTGCTGCAAACCTCATGTCACTGCTTGCACATACTGTCGGCCATTCATAACCACAACAGCCAAACAGATTGTGAGACCCTTGAGAGCATATATCCCTTTCTTGTAGGAAAAGATGGTACAGAAATGAAGACAACCAGAGAGAATTGACAGGCCAGACCTGCCTGCATGTCCTCATCCAAATGGAGGTGATTGTGGTGGTGGTGTTGAGTTGGTTACTGCTTAGGCCATGGCCAAAGGCTAGTGGCAGCAATGAAACCAATGAAAATGATGCATTACAAAGTCAGGGATGGTAACTCTTCATGCCAAATCCATTGAAGATACTCTGGAAAATGTTTTCCTAAGTTTTGATCACAGAAAATCCCAAATCGGCTGCTCAATTTCAACTGTCAGTGAATCCAGGCTGACATTGAAAATGATTTTTTGGATCCAAGCAAACTTTTCCATATCCATATCAGGGAAAAAAAGTTGCAAAGGCATCTCCAAGACATAGAAATGGTCAGTTAGTGTACGAGTGGAACGCTGATATCATTTTCACAGAAAAGTTTAGAAAGAAAAGATTAACGACAGCATGTTACTCTTCCTGAATGCAGTTTTCTTCACAAGTGTTTTGAGCTGGTCACTCATTTGCAGAAGCTTTGTGTTCTTTTGTTGAATTCTTGTATTCAATTCATTGAGCTTTCCAAATATATCTGTGACATAAGCAAGGAACCACATCATATTTTAATCACAAAGAAAACCAATGAACTCTTTTGTAGTTAATTGCAGATGCAGCAGTTGAACCCTTAGTTTCAAATATTTCTGAAGTACCCTTCAGTCCAGTAGCCTGCAGACCTCCGTGTGAAGTAACAACATGATCAGATCTTACATCTGCAGTTTTACAGACAGATGTGTATGACTAGGGTGAGGTTTAATGTAGTTCACAATTGATGTGGCTTCATGGGGAGGTAGTGGTGTCATGTGGTCAAGTGACTGGATCAGTAATCCAGAAACCCAGAGTAATGTTCTGGGTACCTGGATTCAAGTAAAGAAGCTGAAATTTGAATTGAACAAAAAAAAAAATCTGGAGCAAAAATCAGGCCTGTTGGTGGCCGTGTAACCATTGTCGATAGTTTTTTTTTATATAACAATCTGGCTCCATAATGTCCTTTTAGGCATGAAAAGCTGCCATTCTTTTTTGGGTCTGGTCTACATGTGACTCCAGACCCTCAGGAATGTAGTTGACTCTTAAGTACCATGGGCAACCAGGACAGTTAAAGAGAGGTAACACATTGACCTAGCCAGTGATGTCTACAGCCCATGAATAAATTTTAAAAAAAACCTAGCTATGTGCTTAGTTCTTTCATGGCCAGCTGCTGACTGTAAATCATACAGTGTGTTCAGATGAAGCAATTCTCTGTCCCAAGGCATGCAGGCCTGACTTGCAACTTACCATGGTTGTAATGCAGCAGGACAAACTCCAAGCAGGGAATCCAAGGGAATATTTCTATTCTCAATATAGCCATGCAACACACAGAATGGTCCCTGTGCTCATCCTTGGGAAGTGGAAGATGGAACAGAATGTCTGTATCGCGCAAAATCAATATGTGTGATCACACCCCTGAGTATTTGCAGCAATTTGAAAGGCAAAGGCAGGTGAACATTTCAAGTGCTTCCTCAGTCTTAATTCCTGAACAACTGCAATTGCCTCAACTCTCTGCTTTGTGATGCTGTTTGAGAGGGGCCCTGCTATAAGTTTCTTCATCTGTGCCTCCCCTAGAGTTATTTCAATCATTTTGGTTACAACAGGTAATCTTAAAGTTTTTGTAGTTGTGAGGTTTTCTGGCCGGTGGAATCTGAAAGCTTAAAAGATGTTCTGAGCTTTTTCAGAGATGTTCAGAAAAAAAGTTCCTGTCTAGTTTATGTCCTGTTTACATAGTTGCCAGAGTTTCCAAAGCTATTTCGTCATTGACTTATTGAAAAGACTCAAAAGTATATAATTACTTTAACCATTACCAAACTGTCTGAAAATGCTTGTTTGCAGAACTGTTCAGGTGCATATCAAAATGTTGTTGAACTGAAAAGATATAAGAATAACATTCCAACATACAGTGGGACATTGATTTAAAGTTCACTAACCCATCAGTTGTGAAACATTAATTGGCAGTAAGAGGCTGGTTGGTAGAGCTGAACCTGAATATTTCTAAGGGCTTTCACTGATGAAACGCTTTAGTTTTAAATCAGTAGTGATTTCATTCCTCCAAGTAGTGTAGAGTGAGGGATTTGAGTGGTGTGCATGGCACTGTCAATTTTACCTGCATGCTTCATGTTTGCATTTGGGAAAGCAGGGAACTGCATATGCAATGTGTCTGTACTGTTCAGTAATCATTCCCCATCAGTGAAATTTCTAAAGTTGGAAAGCAACCTATAAGCTATTAAGTGCTTAAAGCCAGTATAAAGTAGTATCTTCCAACATTAATGTAAAACTCAAAATGTAAACCTTTACATTTGTTGTTACACTGCAGCTATAATACATTAGTAATGTTAGATGTTCACCTCCCATTCAAAGTTGGCAGTTTTCATCTTTTTTATTTGCAAATATATTTGTAAATACCCAAACCTAATTTCTGAAGTAATGTGTATCAGTCTGCTGGAAGGCACTATTAAAATTGTAGCAAATACAGAAAAAATGCAAGTGTCTGACTTTGTGTAACTCTGAAAGTCTATTGCAAACTCCAGAACCCCAGGCTGAAATTAATGTTCAAAGTTTTCAATAATAATAAATTTAAACAACATTATACTATACATGAAGTATCTGTAGATGGAGAATATAATTAATCTATTTTAGTTTTGTATATGTCACGTGTGATCTGCTTTGTTCAAAGTAATTTGTGATTCCAATTGGTTGCCATCCTCTTATGTATTTCCCTGAATCTCTGCCTTAGCTTGTGTAGAATTAGCAATCTGATATTTTCTTTTTTGTCCTGTGGAAAAGAGTGGGACATTTGCTCTAAATATGTATAACAGTTCTTCAGTGAAGGATTAGAAATCCATACCTTTCTGCAAACACTAATCCCAGTCCCAAAAGCTGGCAGGTGATATACTCATACATCCTTGCCAACACCAAAGGCACACCAGTGTCCTGCCACTTCAGTCTTGTCAGCTTGTCTGTTCATATTCCAGATTTCAGTTGGGAGTATTGCTTAGAAATTGGTCTGCCAGAAGATGCAGATTTATTGTTATGAAATAAACAAGTTCCTAATGTATCCTGTGATCTGACATTGCAGAACATCCTGGACTGTTTTATAGCAGCAGGAATAGTAGGGTCTCTTCTTTCTTCTGATGAAATATCTCTTAATCCATCATGTGGTCATCTATCCGATGTCCCGGCCGACCCATTGTCTCAGCCTGCTCCTGCCCCACCGAACTCATCTCTGCATACCTCGACACTGTCCTGTCCCCCTTAGTCCAAGAACTCCCTACCTACGTTCGGGACACCACCCACGCCCTCCATCTCCTCCAAGATTTTCGCTACCCCGGCCCCCCAACGCCTTATCTTCACGATGGACATCCAGTCCCAATATACATCCATCCGCCATCACGAAGGCCTCCAAGCCCTCTGCTGCTTCCTCTCCCGCCGACCCAACCAGTACCCTTCCACTGACACCCTCCTTCGACTGACTGAACTGGTCGTTCCAATCCTCCCACTTCCTCCAAACCAAAGGAGTAGCCATGGGCACCCGCATGGGCCCCAGCTGTGCCTGCCTCTTCGTTGGATATGTGGAACAGTCCATCTTCCGCAGCTACACTGGCACCACCCCCCACTTTTTCCTCCGCTATATCGATGCCCCCCAGGTCATCTCATCTATCCTAAACTGGCTTCGTTAACTAAACCTATTATAATTATTCCAATATGATTTAAAATATATGGTCATGCATATGTTAAAAGTCATAGAGATGTACAGCACGGAAACAGACCCTTCGGTCCAACTCGTCCATGCCAACCAGATATCCCAACCCAGTCTAGTCCCTCCTGCTAGCAACCAGCCCATATCCTCCAAACCCTTTCCATATATTCACCCATCCAGATGCCTTTGAAATGTTGCAATTGTACTAGCCTCCACCACTTCCTCTGGCAGCTCATTCCATACATGTACCACCCTCTGCATGAAAAAGGTGTCCCTTGGGTCCCTTTTTTAAGTAACCAGAGTTTACATAACTTTTTATTGTGCTACAGTCTGGGTATCAAACTAGCAATGTATGCATCTTTTTAACTTTTTAAAAAATATTTTTCACTTGTGTGATGTGGGCATTGCTGGCTGGGCCAGCATTTCTTGCCTGTCCCTAGTTGCCCTTGAAAAGGTGGTTGTGAGTTGCCTTCTTGAACCACTGCAATCTAAGTGTTGTAGGTAGACCCACAATGTCCTTCAGGAGGGAATTTCAGGATTTTGATCTCATGAGCCTGTAACATATGGTGTGATTTGAGAAATATGTTTGAAGCTCCAGCAATTTGGCTTAAAAATGTGATTATTTTGAACTGGGAACCACATGACATAATACTGCTCGAAGTGTAAATAGATTATTAGATGGGGGTGTTCAGACAAAGGTCTAGTACTCTTCTTGGTTTCTTCTTCCTGGTAATTATGATACTTGTGTCCTTTAACCAAGATTACCTTTCTGATTTCAATGAATCAAACTTTTGGACAAAATTTTGGATAATTTTTGGACAAAAGAATCATTACCAAATCATTGAGTATAATGTCTTGCTCAAATGCTGGTTTTCTACCTGTAGGTTACATTCACACTATAATCTTGCTCTCTGTAAGTTCACACAATGTTATCTGAACTTATGCAATGAATCAAGGGAATTTTCTAACTTTAACTATGCTTCGCAATTTAACCATTTCCATTAACAATTTTATTTTTGTATATTGCAGTTCGAGTTAAAATAGGACCCATTGCCACTCCTGACTATATACAGAATGCTCCTGGATTGCCCAAAACCCGTTCTGGTACGGTATATCATGTAAATAATTTATCCAAAATTATATGTTTAAAAATTTTATATTGAGCTTTTGACTTCCACCCCCACCCCCCCCCCCCCCCACCCCTCACCATAAAGGTAAAATTATGAGACGCATTCTGAGGCAGATTGCCCGAAATGAGAGGGAACTTGGAGATACATCAACTCTTGCAGATGGGACAGTTATAGAAGAACTCTTCAGCAACAGATGTAGAACAGCTTAAAACAGTGTGTTTCTCAATTCAAATTGTCGTGTACACAGGTATATGTGCATGCCTGGGGAAAGGGCATTCCAGATCTATGGGAAGCCTATGGGTAAAGGACCAGAAGAAGCATTATGAAGATTATGGTGATGATTAAAGTTGTGGGTGATTGTCTTGTTAGATATTTAATGCATATCTTGTAACAGAGAATTAATATGAATAGGCTGTCCATTAGCAATAAGTTGATTACGTTTCTATAACTTTTTTAAAAACGCATCACTTTTTAAACATTTCACTTTATTTTCAATGTCCTCTCTGTATTTTATACAAGCATTTTTTCTTTGCTTCAATGTCAGTATAACAACAAAACATTCCAAGGCTGTTTTAAACTTTAGTTTAAACAAATGCTTTAATGTTTATACAACAATTATACAGTTATTCAAACAAATTAAAATGAATTTATTGATGAGTAGTTCCCATTCTGAATTGTCTAAAATATCAGGCAGTATTCTTTGTTTATTTTGCTTTCCCTGTCCCATACCACTTTACATTAGAATTGTCCCTATCTGTTTGGACTGTTAACAATTATGGGTATGTGACCTTTCTTTAAAAACAATAAAATCAGGGAAAATTTACTTATTGGCAGAGAAATAACAAACAAGTGGGATTATCCTTTTAATTCATGAAGCATTAGTTGCAGCATTGCTTCTGATAACTATAGGGATTGTTTATTTACCAGATTTTAATTTTAAACCAGATAAGCAACCTTTGTTTATGTGGAACAACTCAAGGTGTACAAAGCCATACTTTTTATCAAATAAAAATGAAGATATTGATGTTTGCAAATGCTGTGTCTTGCAATGAATTAACTGTTAAATATGTTGGTGATATGTACTGCAATTAAAGCTTTTAATATAAATGAAGTCTAGATTAACTATTGATGAGTTTTTCTCGATAAAGTATTTTCATAAGCAATTTTTGACTCCCAAATTCATATGGTCACACAGGCACAATGACAGCACTCACTTAGATGGTTCTCCTCATATCAATTTTTTGCCTGAAGAAAGGTCACCGAACTTGAAATATTATCTGTGTTTGCTCTCTGCAGATGCACTAGACTTGTTGAGTTTCTACAACAATTTGTTTTTGTTTGTTTCAATTCTTTTTGTTTGATTTAATTGTTCTTAGCTACAACCTTTTATTTGGTTTAATATTGTGATGATTCAAACACCTAGCTTAAAAAGTGAGGAGGACTTAGTGTTATTCCACAGTGTCAGAAGTCTTGTATCATTGTTGAAGGTCTCCCAAGAACAGAATGATTTATCTACGTTAAGGCTTTGTATCTAGCAGATCCTTTTTGTTTAGCTCACTTCCTTTACAGAAGTTTTGTAACATCAAGGTATTCCTTGATATGTGGACTAACCATGCAGTCCTCCCAACCCCACAGGGTATTGCTGCTTCTACATGATCCAATATAAGATCTTGGTTTTCTCTCTGGTGTGGCCATAAGTTTTTTTTTGTTAAAAAAATGATTAATCAGATTAATTTCAGATGAGATCATTTCATTAAGTTGACCCTTCAAAGCATATAATAGCAAATTTTGTTGTTCTTTGGAATTCTGGCCTCCTTTTCTCTTCATGAATACTTCATTTGTGCAACTACTGCCATTGGTGGGTTGAGGTAAACAGGAGTTTAGGGTGTAGGTTTGCTCGCTGAGCTGTAGGTTTGATATCTAGACATTTCATTACCTGGCTAGGTAACATCAGTGGCGACCTCCAAGTGAAGCGAAGCTGTTGTCTCCTGCTTTCTATTTATATCTTTCTCCTGGATGGGGTTCCTGGGGTTTGTGGTGATGTCATTTCCTGTTCGTTTTCTGAGGGGTTGATAGATGGCATCTAGATCTATGTGCTTGTTTATGGCGTTGTGGTTGGAGTGCCAGGCCTCTAGGAATTCTCTGGCATTTCTTTGCTTAGCCTGTCCCAGGATAGATGTGTTGTCCCAGTTGAAATGGTTTTTTTCTCCATCCATGTGTAGGGCTATGAGGGAGAGGGGGTCGTGTCTTTTTGTGGCTAGCTGGTGTTCATGTATCCTGGTGGCTAACTTTCTTCCTGTTTGTCCTACGTAGTGTTTGTGGCAGTCCTTGCATGGAATTTTATAGATGACGTTGGTTTTGTCCATGGGTTGTACTGGGTCTTTTAAGTTTGGTAGTTTTTGTTTCAAACAAACGCCATAAACAAGCACATAGATCTAGATGCCATCTATCAACCCCTCAGAAAACGAACAGGAAATGATATCACCACAAACCCCAGGAACCCCATCCAGGAGAAAGATATAAATAGAAAGCAGGAGACAACAGCTTCGCTTCACTTGGAGGTCACCACTGATGTTACCTAGCCAGGTAATGAAACGTCTAGATATCAAACCTACACCCTAAACCTCAACCTGAGCTACAAACCTTCACAAACCTTGCATAAACAGGAGTTGTTAACAGACAGTAAGAATGGGAAGATGAAACAGAAAATGAGGGTGAAATCACAACACAAAATTTGCCTACATCAAATATCTGAACTCAGAAAATTCCCTTGCAGTCTTATAAACCATCACCTCAAAGGTAGTCCACAATCTTTGCTGAGTCCTAAGACCAGCACCGACCACCTAAAAAGATTGCCTTTGTGTCATCAGCTCCTTTTCCTGTTGTACCACATTAACTTCAGATAGAAGTTAAAAGAGTATAAGGAGAATGATGGTGAAGACACCATGTTCAGATTTACTGTAAGCAATGCTATGGGATTGCAAACCATGTCTTTATAGGAATTATTCTTCAGCAAACTAAGTTGTAACCCCCTGACCCCCTAGGATGTGATCCATAAACTACAGCTGTTTTATTATTAATGCACTGTCTTTTATTTTAAATTTGTTCCGTGTTTATATTTCAAGTTGTCTTGGCAAACCTTGATGTTGTGAAATATTGTGTAGTGGATTTGCAGATTGATATTAACACAATTCTAGTAACTTTAATTATGTTTTCAGGAAATAAACAGAATAAATATAATTAGTTGTGTTGTGTGCCCTCTAATTTATAAATTAGTTGAGGACTGCAACATTAAAGTGTTAGTTCTCAAAGTTTATCTTCTGCAGTTCATTTAGATGGGAAAAAAATCCCATGGACCCTCTACAGATCTTATTGTATCCACTTTCACTTGAAAGGTGGTGCTGCTGCTTTTGAAGAGACACTAAAAGGGTGACTTCCAGTTCCATGCTGGAGAATTTCAGTCTCCTATCAGGCTGTACATTCAGTTGGTTCTTGTAATAGTATTGAAAATCCAATGTTGTAAGAATGGCATAAATCTTATAACATTGTTGCTAATAACAATTGAACCAGTCTGGTTTTGTAATGTCATGTGATTAGTGGAATGTGTGTTCTGGCCTATTGTCTGATCAGATCTCAGATGTAGTATTGCTCATCAGTAAAACACCTTTTAACAGGTAAGCAGAAGACCCTTGTAGACCCGACACACCTTAAGGTCAACTACAATATTAGATTCCAAACTAAGCAACCAGCTGTTCAAATGATAAAATGCATCACAACAATTCTGCAGCTGTTTCCCCTATATGGGTAGTATGTTCAAAGAGTTGTGTATATTTTTGCAGGGAGAAATTGTGGGATATGAAGCAACTGTTGAATTATTATTACTATTTGTACTAAATACATCACACCTGTGAAGAAGCAGTTTATCAGAAAGCCATCGCACTGCAGCTCTTCCTACACTGTTGTCCATTTCTTGCTTGTGACGTCTATTAAACTACTTCTTGCTGCATGAGGAATTTTTTTTCTTTCCAACCATTATGCTTCATTTGAATTTATCTCCACACACACACTGCACGATGTATGTTTGAAATTCTGCATTAATTACAGCTATGTTGCTTGTACACTGCTAAAAGGAGACATTAAGTTGAGGCTTTTGGTCTTTGACAAGGACACAAGTAACCAGAGTTCTCAGGATTACTGATTCATTTGGGTATTACCATGAGAAGGCAGCAGAGATTGACAGTTTCTCTGACTACTTTCTCATAGGAAAATGTGAAAAATATGTGCAAATGCTTCTTGCTTACATAAGACAGGGTCCTGTGAAAATGCGTCAAACTGTGATCTTGACTGACTGTCTTAAACTGATTTCCAATGTAATTCTTAGCATTTTCAAGTTTTCTCAGTAAACATTGGTAGGATCACTTCTAATGTTGGATATGGTATTCTAAGGCTTGCAAGCACAGGCTGCATGAGCACCACTGCAAATGGTCAGCAGCACATGTTTGATATGGTGTACAAATCTGAGATGTATGGCCTTGCATGTATAGCAACATTCTGGCACTGAGATTCATACCAGATTTGTGTTGCAGGCAAGACATCTTTTTGTTAGTGTAGAATTCTGTTAGTGTAGAAAAGCACTTACATTTACTACAAAGTAGCAGCCTGGCTTCACCTGCTCGAATTTTGAGAAAGCTTCCCCTTCTCAGGGTAATTTTGAGGTAGTCATCAAAATTACATGGTTAGCAGATGACTAGGGCCGTATTCATAAGGTTGACCTTATACCTTCTGAAAGTGTAGGAATGCCAAGGCATATAATAACCAGTCAACACAGGTTTTCAATGGAGAGAAAAAAAATTACTAGAGAACCAGTGCAAATTTCCTTAAAAACACATTGAGAAGGAGCTCATTTGAATGTTTCATTTCTATTGACAATCTGAGTGCAGGATGTAGTTTCTTAACCTGCGGGGAAAAAAAAGTTTTTGCAGCCGAAGATTTGAATATCTTAAACATTTCATGTTTGTGTACTTGGAAGTTCAGCAGGGGTAGAAGGTTAATGGTCATTCTATTGAAGACATGCTTCTCACGGTAACCAATGAAGATGTTAGCGCATCTAAGGCCTGGACGGAATCCCATGGCAAAACAGTCTATTTGGATTGGCTTAATGCTGACACAGCAAATCATGATGTCAATTTCAAAGTTCACAAGTCTGATAAAAACAGATTCAGATACTTTTGGCACATCTAGATTGCTCCAATATAGTGCAAATATCAATGGCCTCCTTGGGTGATATATTGGCGATTGAACTCGCAATGTCAAAAAAGTACGTGGGCATTCTATTGCTCTCAGTATGTAAATATTCCATGGTAGGGGTGATGAGAAAGTCTATAGCCTTAAAACTTGTCTTTAAACATTTAGACTAAAATGTAATGCTGAATTATAGAACACATTTACTGCAGTAGAAAATAGGCAGGAAGGCTCAGAAAAAAGAAGGGATCTTAAGGAATGCAGAAGACCAGGACATCTGGGCTCACCAAGTGACAACAGGATGCTGCAAGGCAATTAAGAACATTTGCCTTGGCATCGGTGAATTTGTGTGACCAGGACACCAAGTGATAACATTCACAGCCGTTGCCTTGTGAAATTAGTGACAGTGTTTGATTCTGATCCTGAAACGAAACTCAGTACTATCAAAAGCTTTGTAATTAATGGTCAATTATAATGGATTCTCATTACCCCTTGCAAGTGGGGCAGACACAGAGAGAAAAAATTTTTTTGCTGTTGCAAAACCTGACCTGAGCGTTCAGAAGGACACTAGAGAGACAGGCCATTTTAGTGTTGAGGCTGTTGGAGCCAGTAGAAAATTAAATCTTCGTGCTTACTTGCTATGGATTGAATTTAATTGCATTTTGAGACTTTTTGGTGATTTTAAGTAGCCATTACTGGTTATAAAATGCAAACTCTGTAAAAGGTAATATTAGTAAAGCTTCAACTAACTTGTTTTTACAGACCATGACTGCACCACTGTCAATTCTAACTAGTCAGATCTTATGTCTTATTTAAATTTGAGTCACAAACTTGAAAAGAAGGAATGTTTAATTTGAGACTAATTAATTATTTTAAATACAGCCTTGCAGTAACATTTCAGCCTCAGGTACAGAATGATTCTGTGCTTCAGATAAAAAGCAGGAATCTGCTCCAAGCTTAAAATTATTCTAAACCTAACATTGAAGAGATTCTGACACAGTCTGTCGGGAAGCCATTTTATGGTCAAACGTTTGCCCTCCTTGCTAAGAAGCCATTTCGTAAAACAATGATATCAGACATACAAGCTTTGCAATAATGCCTTTTGACATCTCTCACTTAATTTAGATTGTACTTCTTTATAGGATTTTATCTTGCCAGCAGATGCCTAACTCGGCTGGATTGTTTTTAATCACCTGATGGTCAGTCAAGCGCACACAGATCTGTCAATTAACTTTTCTTATTTATGAATTATTGTTTTTCACTGTTATCTGTCTAATTAAGAACATGCAATGTCTTTTTCAAACTTTTGTATTAAGGAAGCCACTTTGTATCAGTACATCGGAGTAGCCTGCTGGGGCACTTGAAGAACTGGTACCCTACTCTCCTCAGTTATTAGAATCTAGTTAGTTTAGCTTATGTTGTAACAGTGATGCTATTGGTAAATAAAGGGGATGACTAAAATTAAACTAAACTGTCTGTAAAAGTGTTTTTTATGCCAGACTTCCAAAGAGTACAATCGCTGGGATGAACAGAGAGAGGCTTACAGGTCTGAGTCCATAAGGAATTCCCTGGGCCATCTCAAATCTCCACCTTAACGATGATAAGCTGAAATTTTGGGTTGTGAGCTTAAAGACAGCATGGCTGCCACACAGCTCAATTTCTTCACTCTCACAGGTTTTCCAACCCATCCATCTCCTCTCTCTAAGGGGTTGCAGCAATTTTGAAGCATCACAACGTAATCCGAGCGGATACAAGTTTGGAAAGCAAACTTGCATGGTCTTTGTGAAAGTGAAGGATTTCTTCAGAGTGTGTTTGGGAGAGCTAAGTGTTTGAACAGATGAAGCTAGTTTTCTTATGCTACTACTTTGCAGTAAATCCACAAATGGTTTCTAAACAGTATGCTGCTGTCAAGCCATAAAGATGGCTTGCCTTCCACACTAATTAGTAATGTTATATGACTTGCATTGCTGGTGTGATGCCAGGTATGTAGGTCAAACATCCCAATGGCTGGCAGACTGTATCAAACAACACAGCAGGCACAATGTCAATTATCCTCTCAGTGGTCATGTTTGTGGCCTCAACACCATTAGATATGATTCAACGTTAGATTCAACCGATGATTCTGCAGCTGAACACTATTGATTGAAAAAGCCAGATTCTTATACCGGAAACTGGTTTAAGCTCATCAGTCAGGCTCGCGGTGTGATGAATTTACCATGCTAGAAGCTATATAGACAGACAGTCCCAGGTTGCGAACAGGTTCAGTTCCGGCATCGACTTGTAAGTCAATTTGTATGCAACTTAGAACACAATGCAGAACAGTACAAAGCTGGCGTTTGTAGTACAAGAAATGTTCATATGTCGTCCTGTATGAGATTGTGTTAGTAATTATGAACATTCATAAAACAGGGACCCCCCATATGAAGTAAGCAGAAGAAATTTGTACACACATTTTCTTTTTGTCCCCTTTGGGACAAGAGTCATGCACACTGGCAATCTCAGCTGTATTCTCACAGCAATACCCTGACCACTCAGAGGCCCAACCATTGTCATTCTCTTCTCAACCTGTATAGTGTTCCTTTTCAAAATCTGATTTCATGCATCCAAGTGCCGATGAAAGTTTTGTCTCAGTTTAGCAATGTTTAACTCATATAGCAATTCACAAGCAATTTTTAAAATCTGTTGTCTAGATTTCAAAACACAGCTTCACCTTTTTGTTCCAAGTTAGTGAGAAGTGGATGCAGGACAAACTTATTTAAAAACTAGCAATAGGTAACGATTGCACCAACCATATGTCTGTTTTGACTATTCAGACAGTGAGTTCCTGCCTTGCCATGCCAGTGATGACAACGGCACAATGTTTATAATATTAGAATGATAATGCTGCATTTTTGCCTGATAATCCAAGTTTTACTTGTACTTATCTTGATCAAGTTTAATAAATTGTCTGATGTAACAGAAGCCAGAATAGTCTTGTATTCATCTATTGTTAAGATTTCCTACTAAATGTGAATTCTTTAGAGAATTTAGAGTGGAAGATATAAAAATTGCATTTACCTTTCCTGACGACTGGACATCTCAGAATGCTGTATATCCATTGCTTTTACAGTGTAGTCACTTATGTAAAATGCAGCAGCCAATTTGTATACAGCATGCTCCCACAAAGTGATAATGACCATTAAATATGTTTGTAATCAGAAGAATATTGACCAGTATATAGAAAAAAAACTGCCCTGCTCTTTATAAATAATGTCATGGGATCTTTCTTGCTAGCTCAGAAATCAGAATGGGCCTTGACTTAACATCTTATTTGAAAGACAATGCTTCGAACATTGCAACATTTCCTCAGCACTGGAATGGAGTGTTGACCTTCATGCTCGTGTCTGCAGTGCAACTCCAACCTATAACTTGATTCAGAGGTAAGGATGCACCTAACCTCCACAGTTTATAAAAGAACTGATGGCTGCAGCTTTTTTCTATCAGAACTGATACTTATTTTTCTTAAAGTTGTACAAGGTTGACATGAAATTAAAGCACATGGTAGAAGAGGTAATGGGCTGGAATGGATTAAGAATGAATTAACACAAAAAACTGAGAGTGGGAATAACTGGGTCATTAGTTAGTGTGCTGATGTGAAAGTGGGGTACTGCAAAGAACTGAACTTGGGCACCAGCAGTTCACTATTTATCAATGGTTTGGATGTGAAAACCAAACATTGTATTTCCAACAGGAAACCCCTTGCACATGATACAAAGCTAATGAAGGATGTGTATTTGAGGAAGATGTAAGACTTCTTTGAGAGGATTTAATCAGAATTAGTGAATGAATAAGAACATGGCAATTTAAGGTTATCCATTTTGCTAATACATGCAGAATATTTCTCATATAGTGTAAGGTCAGAAAGTATAAATGTGCAAAGGGACCTTAGTGGCTTTGTCAATAAGTTACTGAAGGCTAACATGCAGATACAGCAAGCTATCAGGAAAGCTAATGGAATGTTAACATTTATTGCAAGATGATTTGAGTACATGAGTAATATGATGTGACTTTCAGTGCTTCAATTGTATGGCAACTTGGTTAGACCACACCTAGAATACTATGTGCTCATCTCCTTATCTCAGTAAATATTTTATTGTCATTGAGGGAGTACAAAGAAGATTCACCACACTTATTCCCAGGATGGTAGGACTGTCTTATGAATAGAGCTCGGGCAAACTGGGCCTGTCCTCGCAAGAGTTTCTAAGAATAAGAGGTGAGCTCATTGAAACCTACAAAACATTTAGTTTAAGGGATAGATAAGGTACTGCAAGTAAGATGTTTCCCTTGGTTGGGAGTCTAGATCCAGGCAGCGCAACTTTAAAAATAAGTGGGATACCATTTAAGACCAAAGAGAAATATGTTTACTCAGAGAATGATCCATTTTTGGAATTGTCCGTCCCAGAAGGGCTGTGGAAGCTCAGTCTTTGAGTGTGTTCAAAGTAGATGTTGATAAATTTTTGATTATCAATGGCATAAAGGACTGTACAGATGGTGTGGATAAGAGGCATCAAAGTGTTTGATCAGCCATAATAATATTAAATGGCATAGCTGGCTTGATGGGCTGAATTGACTACTCCTGTTCTTATATAAAACTAGTAATCAATTAACATGCATTACTTATTACAAAAATTAAGAAAAAGATGCAGAACCAGCATTCAACTTTGTAATTGTGAATCTTTAATCATACATTCTCTAAGTCTTCAATCTACTTTCCTCTTCTCTCGCAAATCACAGCATGTCTCCCAGGTTGCAGTAGATACCCTTACTGCTGTGATTATTCTTCAAGCAGGAATGGAGAATACTCTGGACTGGCAACATGTCTTTATGATTATGAAGAAAATTATCTCTATCAGTGAATGACTGAACATTCCTCTTACAATAGGACCCTTTGTATCTTGACCCTTGCATCAAGAACTAGGAAAATCTGGTTACCAAATTCAAATTGCAGCTGGAGAACCACAAATCTGCCTCTAATTCAGTTGAAGCTAGTTACGATTGTATTTTAATTACAGGAAATATAATAATTCAATACCATTTCATAACAAAAATATTACACCCTTTCCCAAGGTTTAAGCTTCCTTGCCATTTGTGAAACAGTAGGTGCACTATTAATTGACATAATTTTGTGTTTTTGAATGCCAGGGATTTCTTGTCCACTTTGCACAAGGTGCAGTACTTGAGCAAAAGATAAGGTACAGCTTTCTCCAGTAACTTCTGTGGTTAAAGCTGAAAGATGTGTAGTGTCACCAATTGTTTTATTTTCATGTGGTTCCTTTATTTGGCTGTCTTCTGTTAGTTCACAGTACGTGTTGTGATCATTACCTTCTATGTCTTCACTAACCTGAAATTGCATTCTCACATCCTCCATTTTCTCTGCTTGTTGATCTATGGGTAGCGGATAATTGACCTTTGTGGTCTCTATTGTTGCTGTTTCGTCATTTTGTCCTTGATCACTTGGAGTTTGTCTGAGCAGTCTCTCAAAAGCCTTTGTCATATCTTCCTCTGCCGCTAAGTCATTCTTGGCATCAATTATTTGTGAAGAAAGCCATCTTTTGTAGCTTTCAAGATCAATGGGTCCAATAAACCTAGAAAAAGTGGGAGTTTTATTTGATATTTCCACACAAATGCCACTGCCTAACATTAATCCAAGCAGGAACTGTCACAAAATCCCAAAACAAATGGAAACAATAAAGTAAACTTGAAAATAAAGTGCTGCATTTCCATTTTTATACAAAGCAATGTGTTCTTAAGCATGTTTCAAGGAAATATATTTGTCATTTAGATGATACTGATAAATACACCATCCACCCACAAATTCAAAGTGTCAAAATTGGTTGCATCCCCATTTTGCATCTTACCACATTATTACTTCCATTAGTCAGAGTCAAACAGCACAAAAATAGGCCCTTCAGCCCTGTCTATCTGTGCTGACACCTCCAGAGATCAATGGACTTGTCAACAAAGATTTCTATTTTCTTCAAGTCTCCTGACAGGCCTACTTTTGTGTATATCTTTTCCTTATTGCACCTCCTAAAGCATCATCTTGTATTTGTCAGGATTGAATTCCATCTGCCATTGCTCTGCTCAATTTGCCAGCTGATCAATATCAGACCTCCTCACTATCTAAACACTCCCAGACTTTGTATCATCTGCAAAGTTAGTAACTAAACTTTCCAAAAGACACATCCAATTCATTAATGTACATAACAAACAGCAAGACCCTTTGGGACACTGCTGCTTGCTGCTTCCAACTACAAAGAACCCTCCATCACCCTTTGCAAGTTAATTTTGGATCTAGTTTGTCAACTTACCTTGAATCCCATAGGCGCTCACGTTTTGGACCAGCCTTCTACGTGGGACCTTATCAAAGGTCTTGCTGAAGTTCATTGTTTAAAACAATGCATGTAATTTGCACAAGAGGATTTCTTGATTTTGAGTACTGGAGAGGAACTATTGCTTATTATATGATGTAGAATACAGACTCAGTGGGCTGAATGACCTCTTTTTATGTGCTGTATGATTCTATGACAGTGTCAATCAAATGGAGAGCTTTTCCATGCTTTTCATGATTATCTCTCTCTGAAAATTGTAGATAATATCAAAGGCAGAGAAAAACATTGAAAATCATATGGATAACTATGGTAATGGTTTAACATTATTTTTTAATTGGTTATCGGAACCACCAGACACATCAGCTACAATACAGTTACAATCATATTATACAACAATCTGATATGGTTATTAATATATAACTTCAGTTGGCACTGTTAGTGTATAGGTGAAAACATATTTTATTGTTACAATGTATTTGCAAGTAAAAGTCGATCTCATGTAAAGGTTGACCCTCTATTTTTGGCCAAAGAATCTGTAATTTTCCACGTATCTCAAGTAAAAGTCAACCCTAGTTCTTTGCAGATAACAGGTCAACATTAATGAGTCAAGGTATTATCCTGTACATAAATGTTATGGCTACAATGATCAGTGAGAGTTACATGTCTGGTAACTTTTTTTTTAAATCAAAAATAAAAGCTTAAAATGTTAGTTTGAAAAACTAAAACAACTGCAAACGAGAAACAGAAGGAAACAGAAGAAACTGACGGGAAGGTTTGAGACACATCAGGTCAGTTGTGTGCAGCTCCACTGAGCTCATTTCCCCTGTAACAAACATGGAATACAGTCATAATACCTAGCTGAGGTTTTGAAATTTCTTCTTTTTGTGTAAAAATGCCCTCCAGAAAAAGCTGAAAGTTATTGAAATTGCACAGAAGACAAATAACTGTGAAGCAGCAATTACCGTAATTCATTGTGATTTTTATATTCATTTAGAGATCAATTGGCTTCTGCTAATGATACGGTACTTTGGACTATAGCATGAATTTCAGCTCCTCAAAAGTAGTATCCATGTTATGGTCAACCCCATAAATTTAACCTTAAAAAATAGTCTTAAAAATCCGACTTTTACACTGGTATAATGGTTTTCAGATGCTTCTTCCTTCGAAATATCATGAATTGAGGTCACTTTCTTAGTAAAGGGCAAAATGGCTAACTCTAAACATTACATAACTTCTGTTCATAAAAAAGTTATCTGCTATTGCACAAGTAAACTCATGTAGGTGCAGTAATTTTAGCACCATAAAAGAATGAGTAGAAAGCAGTGATGTGCTGCTTTTTGATTCTGAACAAAGTAAGTGAATTAATGGTACAAATACAGATTAATTAGAGCCATGATCTTAGAGCCATTATGGACATAAGGTTCCAATGACATCAAAGCTGGGAATTATACATTTGGGGTTTTGACATTTTCAAAGACGTTTGACAAGGTTCCTCATGGGAGACTGGTTAGCAAGGTTGGATCTCATGGAATACAGGGAGAACTAGCCATTTGGATACAGAACTGGCGAGGGTTGCTTTTCAGACTGGAGGCCTGTGACCAGTGGAGTGCCACAAGGATCAGGGTTGGATCCACTGCTTTTTGTCATTTACATAAATGATTTGAATGTGAACACAGGAGGTATAATTAGTAGGTTTGCAGATGATACCAAAATTGGAGTTGTAGTGGACAGCGAAGGAGGTTAACTCAGAGGACAATGGAATCTTGATCAGATGGGCCAATGGGCTGAGGTGAGGCCGATAGAGTTTAATTTAGATAAATGCGAAATGCTGCATTTTGGAAAAGCAAATCAGAGCAGAACTTATACACTTAATGGTAAGGTCCTGGAGAGTGTTGCTGATCAGAGACCTTAAAGTGCAGGTTCATTGAAAGTAGAATCACAAGTAGATAGGATAGTGAAAGAGGAGTTTGGTATGCTTTCCTTTATTGGTCAAAGCATTGAGTATCGGAATTGGAAGGTCATGTTGCGGCAGTACAGGACATTGGTTAGGCCACTTTTGGAATATTGCATGCAATTCTGGTCTCCTTCCTATTGGAATGATATTGTGAAGCTTGGAAGGGTTCAAAAAAGATTTACAAGGATGTTGCCAGTGTTGGAGGATTGAGCTGTAGGGAGAGGCTGAATACACTGGGGCTACCTTCCCTGGACTGTTGGAGGCTGAGGAGTGACCTGAGAGGTTTATAAAATCATGAGGGGTATGGATAGAATAAATAGACAAGGTCTTTTCCCTGGGGTAGGGAAGTCCAGAACTAGAGAGTATAGGTTTAGGGTAAGAGGGGAAAGATATAAAAGGGGCCTAAGGGGCAATTCTTTTCACACAGAGTGGTGCATCTATGGAATGAGCTACCAGAGGAAGTAGTGGAGGCTGGTACAATTGCTGCATTTAAAAGGCATCTGGATGGATATATGAATGGCAAGGATTGAGAGAGGTATGGGCCAAGTGCTGGCAAATGGGACTAGATTAGCTTAGGATATCTGGTGTCATGGGCAAGTTGGACTGAAGGGTCTGTTTCTGTACTGTACATTTCTATGACAGGCAGGCAAGGTGGAATAAATACCAAAGCAAGAAATGGTCTTGGGTCAGAAGACATGGGATTTATATGGGTAGAGGTTAAAAAAAAAAGACACTGGTAGACATAGTCAATAGATGCCTTAACAGTAGCTAAACAATTGGAAAGAGAATAAATCAGAAAATAACAAGGGAATGAAACAAAGTCTGTACGTTAATCATATGCAATTTAATCTTCATGTAAATTGAGATAGTCAGATTGGCAGAGGTAGCCACAAGGAAGAATTCAGTGTATTTTGGACAGTTTCTAAGAATAATATGTTGTGGATTCAACCAGTGATCAGGGTATTTTGGATCTGGTAATGTCTTGAGGCAAATTTAATAAACAATGTCAAAGGTCCACTGCAAATACTGGCCATAACATGGTAAAATTTAGCATTTCGTTTGATAGTTAACAACTTATGTAGGCTTAACACAGTTGTTTGCTACTTAAGTGTTATTACAAACGAACGAAAGCAGAGCTGACTTCAGGTGATTGGATGAGTTTAGCAGTAAAGATGTTTCAGCAACAATTACAGATGTTTTAAAAAGTTGTTCATGGCTCACAGCAAAAATATATCCCAGTGAGAAAGAAAAATTCTTGGACAGGGAGAAGCCAACCAAGGTTAACCAGGCAAGTTAATGATAGCACCAAATAGAACGAAAGATTAGTGGTAAGCCATAGGACTGGCAAAGTTTTAAAAACCACCAGAAGACAACCAAATAAAGTGGGAGAGTAAACTTTTGAGGGTTTACAAGAATGATCCCGCGGATTCAGGGCTCGTCATATGAGAAATGATGGAAGACTCTGGGTTTGTACTCAATGGAGTTCAGAAGAATTCGGAGGAATCTGACTGAAAATTACTGGATACTGAGAGGCCTAGAGATCAGCGCAACATTAAGGGCCAAAGGGTCTGTATTGTGCTGTAATGTTCTATGTCCTATAAGATGTTTCTACTGGTAGGACAGACTAGCACCCAGGGACACAGACTCCGGGTGAAAGGATTACCCTTTAGAACAGAGTTGAGGAGACATTTTTTTCAGCCAGAATGATGAATCTGTGGAACTCATTGCCGCAGAGGGCTGTGGAGGCCAAGTCATTCAGTGTATTTAAGACAGAGATAGATAGTCCATGATTATTAAGCGAATCAAGGGTTACAGGGAAAAGGCAGGTGAATGGGTTGAGAAACATGTCAGCCATGATCAAATAGCAGAGCAGAAACAATGGGCTTAATGGCCTAACTCTGTTCCTATACCTAATAGTCTTACTTGCAAGTAATAGCTAGACAGCAAAAGTTTCTTTAAGTATATAAAAATGAAACAAGAAACCAAAGTGAACATAGGCCTTTTAAAGGACAATGCTGGGGAAACGGAGAACCAGGAAATGGTAGAGAGGTTTCATAAATACATTGATTGTTATAGTAGAAGACACTAACAGCACACCAAAACTACTAAATAATCAAGGGGCAAAAGGAGCAGAGTATATAAATAGAATAACTATTACTAGAGGAAAATATATTCATGAAACCATTGGGGCCAAAGACTTAAGTTACCTGGACCTTTGGGATTCATCCTAGGATATTAAAGGATGTATATACAGAAAGGCACTGGCAGTAATCTTCCAGATTCCTTATTAATTAATAATGGTTTGAGGAAGCAACAAGCAGGATAGATAAAGGGGATCCGTTTCAGTGAATGTAATATATTGGATTCTCAAAAGGTGCTTAATAAGTAGTAACATGGTGTAGGAGGTAGTATATAAGTATAGATAGAGAACTAGCTAACTAACAAGACAGAGAATTGGGATAAGGGAGGCATTATCAGGATGGCAACCTGTAACTACTGGAGTGCCACAATAAGTGTTGGACCACACTTATTTACAATATTTATTAATGGCTAGTATTAGGAAAGTGAATGTTATTGCCAAGATTGTGGATGACAAAAGAGGTGGGAAGGCAAGTGGGTAAGGATAACGGAAAAAGTCTGCATTGTGATACATTCGGGTTAACTTAGCAGATATAGTATAATGGAAAACTATTGTACAATGCAAAATTCCTTCTGTTGCACACTCAGAATGCTGCTAAAGCTGTTCACATGAAACTGGTAGAATCACCAAAGTGGAATCTGTGTGTCTGTGCAGAAACCAAATAATTGTAGTTTTCTTTTATTTTTGGAAGTTTGCACGTGCAGAGAAACTGCTGCCATTCAGGAGAGAAGATCAGCTTTATCTTTTCACAAAAATGTCAGAACAGAGGAATAGAGAAAAAAGGCATATCATGGAATGAGGAACATGTTAAAAGCTTCAGGTAGCATGCCTCTTTCATGATTATGTCCATGCTTGGGTATCCTTGTAGAGGGAATGCATGCTGTCCACCACAACATTTCACGCATTCTGTAATCAGTAGGGGGCTAGGGTGCATTGTCACCTGACAAAATTATATTTCAGTTTAAATGTTTTAGCCTTTTTGTCATTGATTTTGATAATGATGCTCTTTGGAGCCTATTCTGCTCCAATTTTCTTTGATTTGTCTGTGTAAAATTTTTTTTAAAAAAACTGCCATAGACCAAGAGGCTCGTTAGAGAGAGAGAGAGAGAGAACTGCTGCTGCTGCTTTAACTTGAGGTTGACTATGGCTCAGGCAATGCTTTTTACCAACTTCAGCTGGTGTGGGAACTGACATCATTCTGCAAACCAGCCGTCCAACCAACTGAGCTAACCTACCCCCTTAAAATAGCGGGCAAAACATAGATGAAAATACCATAAGATTAAAAAGGGAAGTTACTGGAGTCTTAGGAATCAGGTTTGTGATGAACAGGAATGGCAAGCAGCTGGACCTTGGCTCTTGAGATGCTGCATCTGGATTAAAACATAGTGAAACCAAACGGCACCATGTCAGGGAGACTGGGCCCGGGACTCTACCTGCAGTAATAGTACACCTTGGCCTCAAGGAGTCGCTCCTCGGAACACCGCACCGCGTCTCCCAGCTGGGCCAAACCTCGTTGGAAGAGCTCGTCAGCCTCGAACTGATAGCCGTGAAACCGCCTGCACTCAGCCTCCATTACTCCAGCCCCACCATCAGCCTCTTGATGTTGGCGGACCGGAATCCGCGGCCGTGCGCCCCCTGCCGACTGGAGGATTGATCGGACTCCTGCAGCGCGGACCGGAATACGCGGCTGTGCGCCCCCTGCCGACTGGAGGATCGATCGGGCTCCCGCCGCACCTTGAGTGCAGACCGGAATCTGCGGTCGTACGCCCCCTGTCGACTGGAGGATTGATCGGACACCTGCAGCGCGGACCGGATTACGCGGCCGTGCGCCCCCTATCGACCGGAGGATCGATCGGGCTCATTCATTAATTAATCCCTTGCTCCTACCTTGGAATGTACGCAGGTTCATGTTCCTCATTTCCTGAGTGTAGAAATAACATTGGCCTCTCCCTCTGTTAGCTACAAACGCATCTTTGCTTGTGGTGGCTAATAAATATTTGTCGCATTATTTACCAGCTAAGGTAGAGTCAGGATTGTATTAACTGGGATAGCAACCCACGATATCTGAAATCATTGAATTAGCGCAGAGGCTCGTGGTCCTGATGAAGGGCTTTTGCCCAAAACCTCGATTTTCCTGCTCCTCAGATGCTGCCCCACCTGCTGTGCTTTTCCAGCCCCACTCTGATCTATACTCTGGTTTCCAGCATCTGCAGTCCTCGTTTTTACCTCGTTTGCCTTACTGTGTCTCACCAGCTCTCTAAATGAGTCATCGATTATTGTTGTTGTTCCCTTAAGCGTGTTATCATCTTCCTTTCAGATAGCAATCTAATTCCAATTTGAATGCTTTAGCTGGACTTGCATCCACTATACACGCTCAGGCAGTACATTTCAGACCTCAACACTCACCCCTCATATCAGTTTTGCTTTTTTATTGCTTTAAAACTGTATCCTCTGTCTCTTATACAAGTGGGAACTGTTTCTCCCAATCTGCTCCGTCCAGACCTTTCATGATTTTCAATGCCTCCATCCATTTTATCCAGTGACAACATCTGTCTTCATAATTGAAGTTCCTCATGGCTGGAACCATTAAGTGTAGCACATAAGGACATAAGAAATAGGAGCAGGAGTAGGCCCAGTTGAGCCTGCTCTGCCATTCAACAAGACCATGGCTGATCGTTTCATAGACTCAGCTCCACTTACTCGCCCACTCAGCATTATCCTTAATTCCTTTACTGTTCAAAAATGGGGTGATTGGCCTAATTTTTGCTCCTATGCCTTATGGTCTTAAAAATCTATCTTTGCCTTAAAAGCATTCAGTGAAGTAGTCTCAGCTGCTTCACTGGTCAGGAAATTCCACGGATTCACAACCCTTTGGGTGAAGAAGTTCCTCCTCAACTCAGTCCTAAATCTGCTTCCCCTTATTTTGAGGCTATGCCCCCTAGTCCCTGTTTCACCCACCAATGGAAACAACATTCCTGCTTTTATCTTATCTATTCCCTTCAAATTTTTATATGTTTTGATAAAATTCCCTCTCATTCTTCTAAATTTCAATAAGTATAGTCCCAGTCTACTCAATCTCTTCTCATAAGCCAACTCTCTCAACTCCACAATCAACCTGATGAATCTCTCTGCACCTATCCAGTGTCAGTACATCCTTTGCCAAGTAAGGAGACCAAAACTGTATACAGTATTCTAGGTGTGACCTCACTAGCACCCTATACAGCTGCAACACCCAGAACTGGTTACAATACTCGAACTGAGGCTGAACTTGTGTGTCATAAAAGTTCAACATAACCTCCTTGCCCTCGTAACTGTGCCTCTATCAACAAAACCTAAGTTACTGGAGGTTTTATTATCTGTTCACATGACCAGCCCTGCTATTTTCAGAGAGTTATGCCCATATACACATAGGTTCTTCTGCTCTTTGAAGATAGGATGTCGTTCAGCTGTCATTTTCTTTCTGCCAAACCTTGGTTGTAAGTTATTCTGCTCAGATTCATTCCAAGCGCATTGATGGTAGCTTTCCTTTCATTTAGTATTCTTACTCTGACTGTTCCTTATTTTCACCCATGACGTTGCTGCTGATGTGAACCAGGGCTGCTGACCGTTCACCTTTTCCCTCACCATGCTCAGCAGCTGTTCAGTGGCATCCTTGACCTTGACACTGTGGAGTCACATTCACAGAGTCATACAGCACGGAAACAAACCCTTGGTCCAAACAATCCAATGCCAACCATAATCTCAAACTAAACCAGTCCCACGGGCCTGTGCTTGGTTCATTTCTCTCCAAACGTTCCTTATTCATGTACTTAATTACATCTCTTTTAAACATTGTAACTGTAACCACATCCACCACTTCCTCTGGAAGTTCATTCCACACACAACCACGCGCTGTGTAAAAGAAAATTGTCCCTTATATCTTTTTAAAAATATTTCTCCTCTCACTTTATAAATATGCTGCCCAGTCTTAAAATCCCCCACCCTAGGGAAAACACACACGCCGTTCATCTTACGAAGACCCTTCATGATTTTATAAACCTCTATAACATCACCCCTCAACCTCCTATGCTCCAGTGAAAAAAGTCACAGCTTGTTCAGCCTCTCCCACAACTCAAACCCTTTATTCCCAGCAACATCCTGGCATATCTTTACAAGGATGTTGCCAGGGTTGGAGGATTGGAGTTATAGGGAGAGGTTGACTGGGCTAGGGCTGTTTTTCCTGGAGTGTCGGAGGCTGAGGGGTGACCTTATAGTGGTCGATAAAATCATGAGAGGCATGGTTAGGATAAATAGACAAAGTTCTTTTTCCCCTGGGATGGGACATAGGTTTAGGGTGAGAGGGGAGAGATATAAAAGAGATCTAAGGGGCAACGTTTTTCATGCAGAAGGTGATGCATGCATGGAACGAGCTGCCAGAGGAGGGGGTGGAGGCTAGTACAATTGCAACATTTAAAAGGCATCTGGACGGGTATATGAACAGGAAGGGTTTGGAGGGATATGGACCAGGTGCTGGCAGGTGGGATTAGGTTGGGTTTGGATATCTGGTCGGCATGGACAAGTTGGACTGAAGGGTCTGTTTCCGTGCTGTCCATCTCTGTGACACTATGACTGTATGATATCTCTTCTGAATCCTCTTCAGCTTAGTAATATCCTTCCTATAACAGGGCTACCAGAACTGGATACAGTACTTCAGTACTCACCAGTTCAACATAATGTCCCAACTATACTCAAAGGTCTAAGCAATCAAGGTAAGCTGTGCTACGTGCCTTCTTAACCACCCTAACTACATGTGATGCAAACTTCAGAGAATTATGTACATGAACCACAAGGTTTCTCTGTTCTACAACACTACCCAAAGCCCCACTTTAATTGTAGAATCGTGCCTTTATTTGTTTTACCAAAATGCAATACCTGGGAGGCAACACCATCCTGATTCACATCTGTGATTGCAGAAATGTTGATCTATCCTCTTTTTGAATCATTTACTATTATTGTTCTTCCAGTATCCTCTATACCTCCATCCCTCTTTCTTCTGAGCAGCTGAGCCATCCATGTTGTCATGAACTTGGGTCTGTCTGCACTGCTCAGATGTACGATCATTCTCATCAGTATTCAGATTTGATTGAACAATGAGAAGCATTCAGGGAACTCCTGCACCAGCCTTTTATTTCTTTTTGATTGCCAGGTGGTCACCCATTTCAACTCCGCCTGCAAACTATTAAGCCGTGGGGTGACTACATCTATAAATGTACCATAGATGTAGTTCTCAGCCTCAAGGGTGCACCGTAGTGACATTAACTGTTGCTTAACGTTTGAAACCCAGAGCTGGTGCAACTCTTGGCACTTCCTGAGCACAATGCATCCTGGACTTCCCACATTGCACAAGATATGCATTCTCAAGGTTGGAGATACATACAATATTCTAAGTTTTATTATCAGGAGCATAGAATACATAAGTGTGTTGTTGAAAATGTACAAGATATTAGTTCGGCCTCAGCTGTAGTATTGCTCTGGATACCGTGTGTTTGGATTTAAAGGTATTGAAGCGGCTACAGAAGAAGTTAATGAGAATGAGGAGTAACTTGAATTATGAGAGTGGATTGGAAAAGTTAGGACTATCTTCCTTAGAGGATAGAAGTCTACGAGGAGACTTAATAGAGGTATTCAAAATTGTGATGGTTCTGAATGGTGTAGATAGGTAGAAATTGTTCCCACTGGTGGAAGGAGAGAACACAGACTTAAAATAATTGTCAAAGAAGCAAAAGTGACACGAGGAAAATCTTTCTCACACAGTAAGTGATATAGGTCTGAATGCACTGTTTGAGAATCTGGTAGAGGCAGGTTCATTTGATGTGACCTAAGGAAATTAGACTCTTATTTGGAAAGAAACAGTATGATGGGTTATAGGAGGAAGCAGGAGAATGGCGCGGACATAACAATCCAAATGTGCTCCTCCTGCAGAATAATAATTCTGTGATTCCAAGTACACCACTTCACTCTAACCCTAACCCTAACCTTACCAGAGATTTTAGCTTGACAGGTGCCTGCTGTATCAAGCATGGCTGAGCTGGTGACTCTGCCAACTGCCAGAGGCATATTGCGAAGGCTTACAGGTTAATAGTCAATCTATTGGGTATGATGTAAATGCACCTTCTGTGATCATCAAGTCTTGAAGTGGAACTTAGAACATAGAAATAGAACATAGAAAAAATACAGGACAGTACAGGCCCTTTGGCCCTCGATGTTGCGCCGACCGAAGCCTACCTAACCTACACTAGCCCAATAACCTCCATATGCTTATCCAATGCCCGCTTGAATGACCATAAAGAGGGAGAGTCCACCACTGATACTGGCAGGGCATTCCATGAACTCACAACCCGCTGAGTAAAGAATCTACCCCTAACATCTGTCCTATACCAACCTCCCCTTAATTTAAAGCTGTGTCCCCTAGTAACAGCTGACTCCATACGCGGAAAAAGGTTCTCACTGTCAACCCTATCTAAACCCCTAATCATCTTGTACACCTCTATCAAATCTCCCCTAAACCTTCTTTTCTCCAGTGAGAACAGCCCCAAGTGCCTCAGCCTTTCCTCATACGATCTTCCTACCATGCCAGTCAACATCCTGGTAAACCTCCTCTGCACCCGTTCCAGTGCCTCCACATCTTTCCTATAGTATGGCGACCAAAACTGTACACAATACTCCAGATAAGGCCGCACCAGAGTCTTATACAACTGCAACATGACCTCAGGACTCCGGAACTCAATTCCTCTACCAATAAAGCCCAATACGCCATATGCCTTCTTCACAGCACTATTTACCTGGGTGGCAACTTTCAGAGATCTGTGTACATGGACACCAAGATCCTTCTGCTCATCCACACTACCAAGTAGCCTACCATTAGCCCAGTAATCCATCTTCTTGTTACTCCTACTAAAGTGAATGATTTCACACTTAGCTACATTGAACTCCATTTGCCACCTTTCTGCCCAGCTCTGCAACTTATCTATATCCCGCTGTAACCTGACACATCCTTCTTCGCTGTCCACCACTCCACCGACTTTCGTATCATCCGCAAACTTGCTCACCCAGCCTTCAAGCCCCTCCTCCAGGTCATTTATAAAAATGACAAACAGCAATGGTCCCAAAACAGATCCTTGTGGAACACCGCTAGTAACTGCACTCCAAGATGAACCTTTACCATCAACTACTACCCTCTGTCTCCTTCCAGCCAGCCAATTCCTAATCCAAACCTCTAATGCACCCTCAATGCCATACCTCCATAATTTTTGCAGTAGCCTACCATGGCGTACCTTATCGAACGCCTTGCTAAAATCCATATACACCACATCTACTGCTTTACCCTCATCCACTTCCTTAGTCACATTCTCAAAGAACTCAATAAGGTTTGTGAGGCACGACCTGCCCTTCACAAAACCATGCTGACTATCCTTGATCACATTATTCCTATCAAGATGTTCATAAATCTTATCCCTTACAATTCTCTCTGAGACTTTGCCCACAACAGAAGTGAGACTCACTGGCCTATAGTTACTAGGGCTGTCTCTACTCCCCTTCTTGAACAAGGGGACCACATTCGCTATCCTCAAATTCGACTCTCTCGGCGGAGCAGGTAACGGCTGTATGATGGTGTTTAGTTTAAGTCGCGGTATAGTCCAGTTATTTTTTTAAACGGTTAAAATTTAAAGTATTTTTAAACGTCTAGCGGACCCGGAAGCTGGTGTCGCGCTAGCTTACCTGGGAAGGTTTTTTTTCTCTATAAAAGCGCACAGGCGAGGAACCCGAGGCACTACAGGGGTAGAGTCTCCCACCCGTCCTCCTCCTCTAACCTAATAAGGGGACCACATTCGCTAACTTGAACTCAGAACTTCTGGTTCAGAGATAGAAACACTACCACTGAGACACATGACTTTCTTTAAGTTGAGTTAGGATCCTTAAAATTCAAGATATTGTGTCTGACCATATATCAAGCCCATCACCAAGCTAGCATGATTTCACACCCCTAACCTTCAGATTGTGTGTTGTTAACATCCTCACTCAAACCATTGTTACCCCTAAACTTAAATATTGCAATGCATCTTAACCAGCCTCCCACTTTCCATCTGACATAAACTGACCTCCTCCATAACACTTGCACCCATCTTAATTGTTTCAAAACTTATTTACACTTCATCCATGTGCTCATTGACTTACTTTGGCTTCAAGTCAAGCAACTCTCTGCTTTTAAAATTCTAATCTTTGTTTTCCTTAATGGCCTTGTAGCTCCCCAACTCAATAGCCTTCTCCAAACTTATTCAAGATCTCTACATTTCTCTATTCTGGCCATTTGGGAATCCCTGATTTTAATCACTCCACTCTTGGTAACTGTGCCTACAGCTGTCTCAGCCCTCAGCTTGACATTTCTTCTCTAACCTTCTCTGCTTCTCTGGCAATATTAAGATACTCCTTAAAATATTCACTAAAACACCTACTTCACGGTAGATTATTTGTCTTAACAAGTACCATTAGGAGAAAAGGATTCAATTTTTTTCTAAATTCCATGATGCGGCAATGTAATTAAACATTGATCTGGCGAACTGTCAATTCAATGTTACTTTTATCCTCAAATGCAGTATATTCTCATACTTGCAACTTATTTTTCATGTCATAAAGCAAACAGGAATCTACTTTTTTTGTATTTTTGAAACTGGATAATAACCTGATTGATAAAATCACCTTCATGTGAAACACACATTAATTAATCTGCAATTTATATTGAAATTCTAAACTTCTCATTAACATACATCAAGATTAATTTTAGTGCAAGACAGTCAAATCTATTTTAAAATCTCAATATTCAGCAAATCCTATTTTTCTCAGTCAATAAATGACACAGAAGGAAGTTTCCTTCAATTGGTCAGTTGATTGATGAATTATACTTGTCACATACTAGAATTTTTTCCAGTTTTCCCAATAATGTAGATAATGAAAATACATTCCATCATCTCAGTTGTAAATGGAGAGAAGAATAATTCATCCAACTGATGAACTAACTGGCACTATAAAGGTCTGGGCATAAAATATTAGTGAATATCTAGTATCTGATAAACTTTATCTTAGCTGGGTATCAAATGAGGCAGACAGAAGGAAATTGGAGAGGGAAAATAAAGTTGTTGGGATTGAGTTGATGGTTAATCACTGAATCACGGAATATATTTTGCACACGTTCTAAGTCTTATGAAGCCCCTTTTCGGAATATATTTTCCAATAACATAATCAGTTTTTGGTCAGTTAAGACTAAAAATTCTAAGAAACAATTAAAAGCAGACATTTTGCTGGCTGCTAAGATTTTCAATCTCTTTAATTGCAGACACCTGAAATAATTCCCTTCCAACCAGCTTTGTGGGTCAACCTACAGCAGGTGGACTGTAGCAGTTAAATAAGGCAGCTCACCTTCTCAAGGGCAACTAGGGACAGGCAATAAATGCTGGCTAGCCAGTGAGGCCCCATTCCAGAAATGAATTTTAAAAAGCTACTAATTGTATTTAACTTTCCACTATTGAATAGTTTCTTCTAGACTTGGTAATTCAGTTAAAATGTCCCTTGTTTTTCTTTATGTTTATGCTCTCCTCTCCCAAAATTATGACATCTTCCAAAGAGACAATTTGACATCTACCACTCACCCATTGATATCTTGCTGTATTATTCATTATTTGCATGTGGGGGTCAACAGTTGGTAACCTGGGCCTTACAGAGACTGATTCTTTCCTCATCCAATTAGATACACTTCAATGAAGCTCACTGGAATGTTCACTGGATAACAAACAGTACTTTTCCCTCCGTAACGCCAGGAAAATGACCCTTATTTCCATGAGGCTAGCAAGGTCAGCAAATTCACCACAGACTGAAATTTGAACCTGATGTTTCTTGCTCAGTCTGATTCAACGATTTAGCCTCAACAAATTAGCCAATTTTCATTTCATTTGAAAAATTCAAAGATACCAGGGACATTTTACTGTTGTGATTACCTCTCCAAGCAGACTTTAAAGGACACCTTTGTAAATATGGTTATTTGGAAAAGGAAAGCAAGATGAGAAAAATCATGACAGCACTTCAGTAATGTGACATCATGATAGTGATCTAATAGCATTATGTACATGTTTACAAAGATTTGTTGAATATTTTCATGATATTACTGTTGTTTCTAAACAAAACAAAGTTATTGATTTTTGCTGTTAAAAATTATGTCAACACATTTTATCCACATTAGTTAAACAGTAAACCAATCTTAGTGTGATAAAATAATACAATGTCACTGAGAGTTGAAGATGGTATAAACAATACACCACACCTTAAACTATTTATAACCAACAAGTGAATTTATAATAGTATAAATGTAAATGCTCTCCTATCGAACACTATCAAATGTAGCCAATGTGCACTGTAAGCATTCATGGAAGCCCATTTTTCAAAATGGATGTATTAAATCACCATTTTATCCAATGCTAGTAGGTTGACATTGTAAACAAACAGGAATCCAACACATGATTCACACAACAGCTCTTGCTCAGATTTAAGTGTTTGCAAATATTTAAGGATATTTAAGAGTCGGTTTTCATTGACAATAAAACTCTTGCTTTGCAGGTTTAACTTTAATTGCTAAAAAATGGGACTAATTATTTGGGGAACTGTTGAGCCTCAAAAGTTCAGATAAATTCAGAAAAAAAAGTAAATTTTTGCAACTCATTTAACATAGTAAAATCTCCCAAGGCATTTGACAAGAATAAAACCAATAAAACTACTGGGCAACAGGAGGATGTATTAGGACAGATTGCCAAAAGTTTAATCAAAAAGAGCTCGAGGCTGATCATAGTGTGCAAGATAACATGAGTCCTCCCATACACTTTCTTGATTTTTGTTTCAAGTCTCGTCTTACTTCCTAAAGAGAAAATTGGTCTTGAATATTTAATTTAACCAATGAGTTTCATACTAAGTGATATGATTTATACATTACCATGATTACATTTTCTTAACTGACTACTTTCCTGCAATTGATGCACTGAGAGAAAAAAAAACTACCAGAGCCTAAGCAATGCATGGCCAAAGAAATTCCTGAAACCCTGTCACACCAGTTTCTGAACTTTTCATATAGTTTCCAGGAGTCCCAGGACCAGGCCTTATTTGTCTCTGTGTCTACCTCGTTTTTGTTCCACCTTTATTCCTTTACAGAGGAACTGCAATGTTTCACCCCAGCAGTACCATTTTGCACAGCCTCTATTGCATGTATTAGAATTAATAGAGAATTTCCAAGCTGTTCCAGATTAATATGTTTTAAAATATTTGAATTGTGAAATTATTTTCAACATTTTGTCAATATTTTCTTTCCTATTATTGCCTGGTTCAGTATCCCAATTGTTGTTCATTGTAGCAAATCTGACTACATCAGAGCATTCTGTAGCCTTAACATGTTTGAGTGTATGAACATGTATGAACACATGGCAAAGCATGGAATAAGGAAATGTTTATGTTACATTAAAAGAATAGTGAGCAGTGAATGGAATAGCAAAATTGAGTCATGCAACCAAAATCACAACATTTTTTAATGTAGCAGTCCATGAAACATTACAATTGCTGTCATTTGGATTCTTTTAGAAGGGCTTGCTGTGGCTATTCTCTCTATCATCACATGGTAGGCTAGACCTCCATGGCCTAGACTTCCCATATAACTATGAAAGTTAAAGCAAGAACTTGCAGTGTTTAAGAAAAAGTGTTGAAACATAAACACTTATAATATAACAAATAGTCATTTAGATTTAGCATGAAAAAAGACCATTTTTAAAAATGAGGGACAAATCTACTCTAACTACAAACTCATTTGTCTCACCCAGAAAAATAAATTATCAGTATCAGAAATAATTATGAAGATTAGGTGTGAATCATTGAGACAGTAAATAAAACCCAAATATATTTATGAGGGATGATCTTGCCTGACTAATCTCTTTGACTCTTCTTCGCAGTTAATTGGATAATAGAAAATCACATGACAGAATGATAATAAGGCTATGCCCAGAATGCAGATCATCATTGGTCAGCGTTTGGGGTTCCAAGGAAATGTTGCTTGAGAAAGAGCTTTAGATGTCTGATCAATTCTGTTAATTTATAAAGGTTATTTACATAAGAAAAAAGGGGTTTCAAGTATCTTCAGTTTCCAGTGCTGATACTTTAAATAGCTGGATGACTGCCACTTTTATCGGCCTGCAATAAAAACTAATATTTTTAAGCAAGTTAGCTTTAGACCTTTTCCTATGTGGGTAAAAATGCCTAAGTTGTATTTGGACGTTCTGCTAGAGAAAATCAGGTCAGCCTGAGGCAGTTTTATTTTTACATCTGCAGGTGTATGAAGTGTGTATGTACAAATTGGAGCCCATCCCCACTCTCTTGCCATGTTTGTATACTGTACTGCTAGATTTCAGCCTCTGCTGCCATTTTAAAATGAAAGAGAGGCTTTCAAAAATTCAGGCCATTATTGGTGAAGATAATTAGCAGATAAAATAATAGATTAACAGTTTTGCAGTAATTGATCCCCATTGGGAGCTTAAGCTTAAAGCTTATGCCAATGGTTACTTTCAAAAGAAAAATCCTTCCAAAACCGTAATTCCCAAAAGGCTGGATGCATGAAGATGGCTTGAAATATTGCTGAAGAAGATTTGGAGTATGTAAAGAAAAATATTTTATCATCTGGAAGATCTTCTTGATTACACCTTGTTGATGATGTTACTAAAATTAGTTTATAAATCAGTGATTTTTGATGAAATTGTAATAATTTGTGTATTTTTTAATTAATTTAATAGGTTTGAACTTCACGCATACAAAATGGTGTCTGCATCACTGTGAAATATTATTTTATGAATACAAATTCAATAATAAAATTCACTTAGGCTCCTTTTGCACAAGTTTTGGGAGTGGCAATGTCTGGACCAGTCCCTGACTTGCTAACTCTGAAATATGCTGATACACTGCTATAAACAGGCAATGAGACAGTGGGAGAAGGGGATTTGTTGACCCCTATTTTTTGGCTAAAATTTTAGTCTCAGAAGCTTGACTTTTTCTTGAGTAAATAGTCATAGTTATGCTGTGTCTGATGTGGAAATAGAGACTGTCAATGTTGGTGGGTCCAGAGGATAGGAATAAATTTAGCATTTAACTTATTAAAGCAATATACAAAGTGAATCCCTAATTATACTGCTCAAGCCTTGGAGCATAAAGTGAAAGATGCAATAAAATAATAGTTTCCTAGTACAGTTTTCAGTTTATTTTCCACTATTCCATTAAGACTATTAAAGGTATTAATCACTCCTGATGTGATTATGTAGTTCCTGTTTTTGGGAAATCTTCCCTTGACTTGTTAACATAAAAAACATAGGAAACATAGCGGATAGGAGCAGGAATAGGCTATCCACCCCTTGTGCCTCCTCTGCCATTGAATAGGATCATGGCTGACCATTGAGCTGAATATCCCAAGCCTGCCCTCCCTTCCAAAATCTCTTGATCCCTTAAGCAACAAGAGCTTTCTCTATTTCCTTCATGAAAACACACAATGTTTTGGCCTCAACCACTTTCTGTGGTAGTGAATTCTACAGGCTCACCAATCGGGGCGAATAAATTTGTCCTCATCTCAGTCCTAAAATGTTTATTCCTTATCCTTAAACAATGACCCCTGGTTCTGGACTGTCTTACCATTGAGAAACCTTTTCTGCATCTAACCTGCCTAGTTCTGTCAGGATTTTATCGGTTTCTACGAGAAACCCCTTTATTCTTCTCTACAGCTCATCTCCATTTTGCATAAGCAAACCTTTACTCTCAATCTGCTGATTCAACTATGTTGAAGTATGTAAGGACCTGACTTCAACTTGTTAAGTCAGTTGGGCACTTTTATTCACCCTCATCAGATGTATTCTTAGTAAACTTAACTTGTTTATATTTCAGTCATGGCACAAGACATTTCTGCTAACTTACTACCTCTACCATTGCCACTGATAGTTCTTGTTTGAAAGATGAAGGATTGAAATACTGCTCTTGACCTTGTGATCACTCATTATCTAGCAACAAAATAAAACCTGCTGAATCAATTTGTTCATCAGATTGTTGTGCAGTCTGACCAACTTCATTTAATGATTTGTCAATGAGATCAAATAGGTTATAATCAGCATTCAGGGTCAAGATTAGTGTGGTGTTGGAAAAGCACAGCAGGTCAGGTAGCATCTGAGGAGCAGGAAAATTGATGTTCGGGCAAAAGCCCTTCATCAGGACCTGCTGTGCTTTTCCAGCACCACTCTAATTTTGACTATAATCAGCATTTCTCCATGTTTTTGTGCTGACAGATCTCTGAGGCCTGTCTGTGTGGCAATAGTTTATGCATTCAGAAATCAATGCAACGGTATTTCAATTGACACATATTGAACCTCCAAGTAGCTGAATGGGCCTGCTTAATGGGAATATTGATTGTACTGCTCATTCTTCTTCCCAGTATTTTCTTTCTCTTCCAAACTTCACAGATTTTGTCTTCTGAAGGATTTTTGATGATAACAGAATTAGGAAACATTTCCACTATTCTAGTCGCAGACTTCCATCTGTTATGATAACAGCCAAGATTCATAATGTCAATACTTTGTTTCTTTTCTGTCACGAGTCAAGGAAGCCCAATGGAATCTTTTACCAGTTGCTTCTTTACATCACAATAGTTTGTTCCTTGACTAATAGTTCACTTGGAACAAGTTTTACTCTTAAGTTATTTCAACAATTTGTGGTTAAGGCAGAGATACAGACTCAAATGTGAGAAATGTTATGTCCATGTATATTGACAACTCTCTTATGCTCTTTGTGTTGTAGTTTTATTCATAGCATCACAATACTCTTGAGGGTTATTCCAACAGAAACACACAATTCCCTCCAGGCAGGTTGTAAATACTGTTCCTTTTGCCAAGGTTATCAAGCTTAAAATTAATGAGAGTTATATTTGAGTTAATTGAATAACCAATATCTTTGAGGAATGCTTCATGTATGTTTTTTTTATGCTTGCGGCTCTATCACATTAATATCTTTGTGTGAATAAACATTTGGCTTTTTACTGCTATAAACAGTATCCTACCTCTGCATACCAGCTGGAAGTTTTATATATGTGGTGTTATTCTGTCATAGCTGGGCACTGCTTGTGCCAATGAGGTTTGTTTGTTCTACTGCATGGAAACTGGCTGTTTGGCCAACTTCTTGTGTTGGTTTGTCACTTGTGTGTTTAGAGTATTTATACCTTCCAAAGTGGACAGGTTCAGTGGCCTAGGTAAAAACAATGACTGCAGATGCTGGAAACCAGATTCTGGATTAGCAGTGCTGGAAGAGCACAGCAATTCAGGCAGCATCCGAGGAGCAGTAAAATCAACGTTTCAGGCAAAAGCCCTTCACCAGGAATAAAGGCAGAGAGCCTGAAGCGTGGAGAGATAAGCTAGAGGAGGGTTAGGGTGGGGAGAAAGTAGCATAGAGTACAATAGGTGAGTGGGGGAGGGGATGAAGGTAATAGGTCAGGAAGGAGGGTGGAGTGGATAGGTGGAAAAGAAGATAGGCAGGTAGGACAGGTCATGGGGACAGTGCTGAGCTGGAAGTTGGAACTAGGGTGAGATGGGGGAAGGGGAAATGAGGAAACTGTTGAAGTCCACATTGATGCCCTGGGGTTGAAGTGTTCCAAGTTGGAAGATGAGGTGTTCTTCCTCCAGGCGTCTGGTGGTGAGGGAGCGGCGGTGAAGGAGGCCCAGGACCTCCATGTCCTCGGCAGAGTGGAAGGGGGAGTTGAAATGTTGGGCCACAGAGCGGTGTGGTTGATTGGTGTGGGTGTCCCGGAGATGTTCCCTAAAGTGCTCTGTAGGTTCAATTGGCCTGCTGTGTTAAGCTTGTGCCTCCTGTTGTGATTCCAGCTAATGGTAATACTGGACAAATCAGATCAAAGAGATCTGGCTTGATAAAATTTAAGTTTTATTTTTGCAATTTGGTTAGTATGGTGGTTAGTCACAAGAGACTGCCAATGTACTTTTAACCAAAGAACATAAAGTTTATTACACACAAAAGGAAACAAAACATTAATTATGCTACATTATGCAAGAAATAATTGAAACAGTCTTATTACAAATATTAGAAATAGACTCAGCCATTTTACACTCAACAGCAATCTTACAAATACTCAAACCCCAGTGAAAAAACATACTGTCTCCATTTTAAAGTTCCTTGTTCAGTTGATGTAGCTACTTATTTTCTTACTGATTTCTAACACTTTCAGAGCAAATGCATTGGCTTTCTATATCCTCAGCTTCCAGCAGTTTCCTTCTAAGCCTCTCAGGACTTTTTCTCCAACCCCAATTTTCTGAACACTGTTAAACTAATAGCACATTTTCACTCTTACTGAGCCTGCATCCTGTTTGACTTTCTAAAAGCGCTGTCTTTCTGTGATTCTGGACCCTTGTTGTTTGGCAACTATATTTCATGATTACTTCCACCTTTTTTATCCAATGCACAGAACTGTTCACTTCAAGCTGTACTCCAAGGCTGCAAACCTTCATTTAAGAATACACATATCTACAATGTGCAGACTCCGCAGAACCATTCAGAATAAATGATACGAAAATACTCTTCCTTTCTTAAAATACCCAATGTAGAAATACAAATCAAACTTAAATTATGCATCAGTTCTCCACCATAAAAGCCAAGTTCTCAAGTGATAATAAAGCATTTTCTATGTGTTGTTTTAACACTCAATTTTAAGACCTTAAACTCTATTATAGCATTGTTGTTTTTTCTGCTAATAATACCTTCGATTCTGTAATATGGCAATACTGTAGTATTTTAATTCCTTGAAAGCTTTAAATTCTGTTAAAAAAGCAATCTGTAATTCAGTACTGCATGCTGAGGTTCTTTGCATTTGTCGTCATCAATAATAGTTTCCCACCTCCTGCAGTCAAAATTGAAGATTTCCCAATTTCTGCAGCCTAGATGAAAGTTTCATGGGGAAAATGGATACTTTCCCATTTTTTCATGGGTTAATATACAATGCACTTCCATTTCCCTAATTTTTCAAATAAACTTTAGGTTAGATTAGATTACTTACTGAATGGAAACAGGCCCTTCGGCCCAACAAGTCCACACCGACCAGCGCAATCCACCCAGAACCATTCCCCTACATTTATCCCTTCACCTAACACTACAGGCAATTTAGCTTGGCCAATTCACCTAACCTGCACATTTTTTGGACTGTGGGAGGAAACTGGAGCACCCGGAGGAAACTCACGCAGACACAGGGAGAATGTGCAAACTCCACTGTGGCTTTGGACAGAATAAATCTTCCTGCCAAATGTATGGTTTAAATTACATGTCTTCTGATCTTCTCACAATCTTGAAGTTATCTTCTTATGCTAGACTGTCATTTAACTTACATTTTTGTCACTTTAAATTGGCTCAATTATATTCCTGATGAGGAGGCCTTGGTATTAATTAATATTATATCTTATATTATACTATTATATCTTATGGAGCCCTCTTGTGGTGGTGGCAACTCTCACTTTGGATGGTAAGTTATTCTTTTTTACTTCTATCCTTTTAGCCTGGAGTTTGGTTTTGGCTCTGCTTGTCGTTTTGAGCACTTGTAGCTGCTGACTCATTGAGTATTCTTAAAGCAGTAATGCCTTTAAAGTGCAAACCTATCCTGATTTTTTTTCTCCTTGTTGAATGGATTTTTTCCACTGTTGTTACATTGAAGTATTTGAAGCAATGATCCCACTGCTGATCACCAGGTCATTTGTGCTACAGAACCATCAACAATCTGCTAATGGTTATGGGACAATGTTGCCACTGATCCTCCTTTCCTAATTGTGTATAAAGGCCTATTTAGTGAGTATTGGTAGACAATGATCCACTATTGAATCTTAACAAGAGGGACTTGTCTTAAGAACAAGATGCAGCTTATTGCATGACAGCAATAGGCAAAAATCGTGTTCGCTAGTTAGACATAAGACTTTCAGAAGCGAGGGATGGTATGTCTGATTCCATCAAGATCTTAAGCTAGATTCAATTTTCACCACCCAAAGCTGCAGGACACAATCAGATTAGGTGAAGCCTAATGCAGTTACCACTACTAATACTTTCAGAACCATTACATAATAGAACAGATAACCTAGAGTAAAGCGAAAACCTTTTAAAATGGAGAAAAGGAGAAACGTCTTCAGCCAGAGATTGGTTAATCTATGGAATTCACAGCCACAGAAGGCTCTGGTGGCTAGGTCATGGAGTATATTTAAAATGGAGATAGACTGGTTCTTGATTGTCAAGGGGATCAAGGGTTACAGGGAGAAAGTGGGAGAATAGGGTTGAGAAACTTATCAGCCATAATTGAATGGTAGATCAGGCTCGATGGGCTGAATGGCCTAATTTATGCTCCAATGTTTCATGGACTTATGGTCTTATAGATGTCCAAATTTGCAAACCATTCCTTTTTAATTATGCAACAGATCCTAAAAAGAACTTGCATGCTCACTGATTTAATCTTTGAAAAATAAACTGTGGCATACAGATTGGTTTATTATTGAAAGGTTTAAACATCCGAACCCTGGAAGAACATATAGCAAAGAATGTAGATAGAGATTCAAAGATAAGAGCATCTAGTTCTGAGCACTAAAATGCTACTTAACCATATGGTTAGCAAAACAATAAAAACAGAAAGTGCTGGAGTAACACAGCAGACCTGGCAGCGACTGTGGAGAAAGTAACAAGTCCAGTGCCTCCTATTCAGAATGGAAACATTAGCACCTGCAGTATTTTATTTCACGTGATGATCAAAGTATCCATTGAACACCAGTGTGATTCGAGACTTGTCATTTTGGGTAAAAACCAAAAGAACTGCGAATGCTGTAAATCAGAAACAAAAACAGAACTTGCTGGAAAAACTCGGCAGGTCTGTCGTCATCTGTGCAGAGAAATCAGAGTTAGTGTTTCAGGTCTGGTTCTGAGCAAGGGTCACCTGACCTGAAACATTAACCCTGATTTTTCTTCACAGATGCTGCGAGACCTGCTGACTTTTCCAACCGTTTGTTTTGGTTGTCATTTTGAATGTTCATTTTTTTTCACTGCTTGCATGGATATTGACAAGAATAGCTAAATAAAATCACTTCTGAAGTCGCATCATTGGACCTGTAACATTAACTCTACTTTCTCTCCACAGTTGCTTACAGTCCTGCTGAGCTTTTCCAGCAACTTCTGTTTTTGTTTCTGATTTTCAGTATCCACATTTCTACAGTTTTTTTTGTAAAATAAAACCTTTCCTGACAAAATCATGAAATTTGTACTTTTCCCCCCAATTACGATAGGCCAGCTGTCAACTGATAATGCAGCAGTAGTCATTTATCACTTCCAGGAAAAGCTGACTCCATTTCAAAGTTCCTGTCAAGCTTCCAGATGGGAGTGGATTAACAAAATGAATCTGATGCACTAAGTGTAAGTTCAGCAGGTTCTCTGTGCTTTTGAAATACCTGCATTTCCCACTCCAGCACTTTGCTTCCCACTTCTCAATTCATCAACTAACATTGAGGTTCATGAACTGCTTTCTTTGTTCTCTACTATCAAGCAGGAGCATTTAGCATATAATAGTAAGTCAAATGACCGGTTTATCTCTGATAATAATTAATTCACTTTTGTGATGACAAAGGAAAGAGATGCAGGAGAACTTCCTCTTTTTTTTTCCCATGAGATCTTTAACGTTCAACTTGAACATTACGATTAACAATCAATGTGTCATCTGAAGAATGAATCTTTTGTCTTTGTGGTGTTGTCCCAGTGCTCCACTGGGATTCTGTCTCAATTATGTACCATGGTCATGGATGCTATGAATTAAAGAAAAATAATGATGCAGCAAGCACTGAAAATGTTGGGGAAATGAAGCAGGTCTTGCAGCATCTGTGGAGAAAGAAACAGAATTAATGTTTTGAGTTGAGAGTGTGGTGCTAGAAAATCATAACTAGTCAGGCAGCATCCAAGGAGCAGGAGAATCGATGTTTCAGGCATGAGCCCTTCATCGGGAATGAGGTTCTCACTCCTAATGAAGGGCTTTTGCCCGAAACGTCAATTCTACTTTCCTCAGATGCTGCCTGACCTGCTGTGCTTTTCCAGCACCACACTCTCAACTCTGATCTCCAGCATCTGCAGTCCTCACTTTCTCCTTAATGTTTTGAGTCCAATATGACTCCTATTCAGAACCTGAACTGTTCTGAAGAGGAGTCTTAACAGACTCGAAAGGCTAACTCTGCTTCTCACTCCACAGATGCTGTGTTTAAGTTTTCCAGTATCTGCTTTATTTTGCTTTTAGAACAATGGTGGGGGATTGGTTACCAGAGTCAGACAGAGTCAGTCATCTTAAATACTGGAAGTTCTCTTTCTTCCCCTCACCAATTCTGTACGCCCAACCTTTCTCTTGTCACAGTGCTTTCTTATTGATCAGTGGTCTCAAAATATTGGTCATGTAGTGTACATTCTTCAACCACATTGAACACTACATCCATACCCAGTTCAGTACTTGTAAAGATTCATGTTTCTCATTGCTTGATGGTGATCAGGAATCAAAGTTCTGTCAGTTTTCCCATTCTTTAATCCAGAATATGGAGATAAATTTTAGATCGTTACGAATGTGAGAGCTAATGCAGCACTGCTGAGGAAAAAAACTGGGTTCTTTGTTTCAATGTATTAATTTCTCACATACTGAATAACTGTCTAATCCATTGAGAATGAGGATTTTCCTTTTGATCTGAAATATTTAGGATGCTGAAATGTATAATGCCTGGGAGATCATTCCAATCATTTACTATGACATAATTTTACATTAAAAAGCAATTCAATTAGTTATTGATACATATAATTCCAGTTAAGATATAAATGTTAAGATGCTGTATCCAGAATAACAGGACTATCTCACTTACCAATGATTCTAGTGAGCATTTAGGGGGCATGATCTTATTTCAGATTTTCAAAGATCAAGAGAACTGAAAACAATATTGAACAATGGGTATTATTTGTATTTACCTTCTGTTAACAATTACATATTCGAACCACAAGGTGGCACCATTAGGTAAATTCAAGATAATTTGTGGACAAAACAATAACAAAACAAAACTCATGGTGAGAGATTTAACCCAACTAACCTGACAGGAAACCCATGGGACCAGTTAAAATATGGGTTTCCACACCTCTCTCAATATTGTTCTTGTATTGACTTTAATGAAGAGTAAAATTAGATGGATTGTAAAACCAGCCTTGGACCAGAGTTGGACACTAAGGGTTGTTTAGATTAAAACTGCCTCCTGTCAGGAGTAGACCATACAGTTGTCAAGTCTGTTCAGACATTATATTAGGTCATGATTGAAATGACCTACTGCCCTATTTACCATCGCTCCAGATTGGCTAATCTAACATAATTTATTGATTGTCTTTGAAATTACATTTCTCAAATCCTACAGTAATGCCCCTTAAGAAATCATCAACATTCACAAGGCGAGTGACTGAAAGTTTTCCTTTTGAAATAAAGGATTTTCTTTAGTTGAGCACAACCTATTCTCAGTAAAATACATCTCAGAAAAATCCACAACAAGGAAACACCATTCTGGCCATAATCACATGTTTAATTTCCAAAGTTTTCATTTAGCATTTTGTGTATTTGGATGATATTGTTTCTGAACAATATAAAGTACCACCCTGTAGAGGTATCTCCCTGAAGCTTAGTTTGGATTCCAACAGACCCACTCAACTTCTGACTTCATTGCAGCCTTATTGAAACATGAACAGAAGAGCTGAACTCAAGAGGGGAAGTGTGGGTGACTACTCTCAATGTCAAGGCAGCCTTTGATTGAGTGTGATATGAAGAAGCCCTAGCAAAACTGGAGTCATTGGGAATCAGGGAAATTTCTTTGGAAGTTCCTCAGGATAGTGTCCCCAACCATCTTCAGCTTCATCAGTAACCACCCTACATCATAAGATTAGAAGTGGGTCATGTTCACTCCTCAGATAGCGAAGCATTCCATTTCCAAATGCAGCAAGACCTGGAAACATCCAGACATAGGCTGATATGTGGCAAGAAATATTTGTGTCACACAAGTGCCAGGAAATGACCGTGTCTAGCAGAAGAGGATTCAACTGTATCCCCGGACATTCAATGGCATTATTATTACTGAGGCCTTCATCATCGACATTCTGTTGGGTTACTATTGAACAGAAACTGAACTGGACTAGCCATGTAAATATTGTAATTACAAGAACAGGTCAGAGACTAGGAATCCTGCAATGAGTATCTTATCTTCAGATACTTCAAAGCTTATTCGTCAGCTACAAGGCACAATTCAAGTGTGATGGAATAGTCTCCACTTATTTAGATGACTAGAACTCCTTTAACACTTGTTTGGGTGAGTTCAACATTCAAGAAGCTTGACACATTCCAGGGCAAAGCAGCTCACTTTATTAACAGTCCATCTAATGCCTTCAACATTCACTTTGTCTACAACTGACGCACAAAGGCAGTTTACCGCATACAAGATGCACTTTTTCAAATCGCCAAGGTTCCTTCCACACAAACAAACTCAACCACCTAGTAAGACAAGGATAGCAGATACATAGGAGCACCATCACCTGCAAGTTTCCCTCCAGGTCATACACCATTCTAGGTCCTTTATTATTGCTGACTCCCTCCCTCACAGCATTTTGGGTGTTTCTACACTACAGGGTCTGTAGGGGTTCAAGAAGGCAGCTCAACATCACCTTTTCAAGGGCATCTAAAGATGGGCAATAAATGATGGAATGGCCAGCCAAGCCTATATACTGTGAATGAATTAAAAAAAGGAAATAGAACTTTTATGTTGATTAATCTATATTCTCATAAATATGTGGCCAAAAGAGATGATAAAGATTTTCAAGATTACTTTACCAGCTCTGGGAATGTCCAGTTTAACATCTGTAAACCCCACTGCTTTAAAAAGGCCCTTTGTCAATAGCCTTCTTCTAACCTTATAGGGCCCACCTGCAAAGATTTTTTCACATACAAAGCTGCTACACAGAGCATAGAACATTATAGCATTGTACAAGCCCTTCTGCCCTTGATGTTGCGCTGACATGCAGAACCAATCTGAAGCCCATCTGTCCTACACTATTTCATTTTCATCCATATGTTTATCCAATAACCATTTAAATACCCTTAAAGTTAGCAGGTCTACTACTTAAATTAGATTCCCTACAGTATGGAAACAGATCATTTGGTCCAACAAGTCCACACCAACCCTCTGAAGAGAGACCCATTCCCCTATCCTATGTTTACCTCTGACTGATGCACTTAACACTATGGGCAATTTAGCCTGGCCAATTCATCTAACCTGCATATCATTGGATTGTGGGAGGAAACCAGAACACCTGAAGGAAACCCGCGCAGACATGGGGAGAGTGTGCAAACTCCTGAGGCAGGAATCGAACCTGGGCCTCTTGCGGTGTGAGGCAGCAGTGCTAACCACTGCGCCATCATGCTGCCCTGTTGCAGGCAGAGCACTCCACACCCCTACTACTCTCTGAGTAAAGAAACTACCCCTGACATCTGTCCTATATCTATCACCCCTCAATTTAAAGCTATATCCTTGTGCGAGTCATCACTATCCAAGGATAAAAGATCTGACTGTCCACCCTATCTAACCCTCTGATTATTTTGTATGTCTCAATTACATCATCTCTCAACCATCTTCTCTTTAATGAAAACAGCCTCAGGTCCCTCAGCCTTTCCTCTTAAGACCTTCCCTCCATACTAGGCAATATCCTAGTAAATTTCCTCTGAACCCTTTTCAATAATGCTTCCTATAATGCAGTGACGAGAACTGTACGCAATACTCCAAGTGTGGCTGCACTAGAGTTTTGTACAGCTGCAGCATGACCTCATGGTTCCAAAACTCAAACCCTCTACCAATAAAAGCAAACACACCGTATGCATTCTTAATAACTCTATCAACCTGGGTTGCAAATTTCAGAGATCTACGTACATGGACACCGAGATCTCTCTGCTTATCTGCACTACCAAGAATCTTACCATTAGCCCAGTACTCTTTATTCCTGTTGTGTCTTCCAAACTGAATCATCTTACACCTTTCCACATTAAACTACATCTGCCACCTCTCAGCCCAGCTCTGCAGCTTATCTATGTCCCTCTGAAACCTGCAAAATCCTTCAGCACTATCCACAACTCTACCAACCTTAGTGTCAGCCATACATTTACTAAGCCATACTTCTATGCCCTCATCTAGGGCATTTATAAAAATGACAAACAGCAGTGGACCAAAAACAGATCCTTGCAGTACCCCAGTAGTAAATGAACTCCAAGATGAACATTTCCCGTCAACCACCACCCTCTGTCTTCTTTCAGCTAGCCAACTTCTGATCCAAACCACAAAGTCACCCTCAATCCCATGCCTCTGTATTTTGTGCAATAGCCTATTGTGGGGAACCTTATCAAATGCCTTACTAAAATCCATATGCACCGTATCAACTGCTTTACCCTCATCCACTTGTTTGCTCTACATCTCAAATAACTTAATAAGATTTGTGAGGCCCGGCCTACCCTTCATAAACTGCGTTGACTGTCCCTAATCAACTTATTCCTCTCTAGATGATTATAAATCCTATTTCTTATAACCTTTTCCAACACTTTACCCACATGGCTGTTACTTCACAAAATAAACTGTCTCCAATTGCCTAATCCCCTTTGTTTTGCCTTTCATTAGTTACTTAGAAGTTTATTGACAGCCACCTTTACAAGCACGAGGACTTCTCTTCAATGTTCTGTGCCAAAACATGGTGAAATCTATTCGAATTATGCTCTCTACTTGCAATTTATGTCTGTAAGACATGGTCAGGAGGCACAATATCCTTCTTGCAAAATTAGAATTAGGTTATAATTTTCTAATGCAAGAACAATTTCAAACCTGCTATTAGAATTAGGTTATAATTTTCTAATGCAAGAACAATTTCAAACCTGCTATCAGAGGTGCATGCATTCTCCTACCTTTCACTTTCTGCTAGTTCAGGGACCTCACTTCTTATCCATTACCTTGAGCTTTGCAATTGGCCTTTAGGTGTGATAGGTCTATTATGTATATCATAACCACTTTACATTACTACTAACTAGCCCTTGCTAGATTGCAATAATATAAAACAAAGAACTGTGGATGCTGGAAATCTGAAATAAAAGCTGAATTTGCTGGAGAAACTCAGCAGGTCTGGTAGCATCCAAAAGAAGAAAGCAGAGTTAAACATTTCAAATCTGATGACTCTTCATTCAAGACATTGGACTTGAAACAATCACTCTGCTTTCTTTCCACAGATGTTACCAGACTTGATGCATTTCCCTAGCAATTTCTGTTTTTATTTCTTACCAGAAACACATAAGCAACTGAGGTACAGGATGCTTTATTTATTTCTATCACCTTTTTCAGAGCTTTGGGACCTCCGTTTGATTGGCTCCCTGACCATGTCTCAAGGTTGTGCAGTTTTACTGATTGCAGGAGCAGGATCCTGACTTCTCAGCCAGAAGCTTCAGTTTCAATCCCACTGGAGAACTTCATGGCCATGGACACTGTGTTCACAATGTTGGCCAAATAATTCAATTATCAAGCAGCAAACCTTTCCAATAGGCTTGACAGCAGGCAGTGAGAGTGAGAGAGTTTCCTGGTCAGCCATTTTTCAGGAGGCAATGGCTAGCCACTGCAGTAATTTGCCAACAAATTCGCAGACTGGTCCAATGAAAGTCCATGGTTACCAAAGCTCTGTTGGGACAAGTTATCTGAAGGCAGAGGAGGAGTCATCTGATCTTCCTTTGTGAGAACTGGCCACCAGTTAGCATGTCCATATGAGACAGCTTAACATAATGTAATGACTTTACCTAAAACATACTGGGGATCATCCTTCTCTAAACCCAATGAAACCATCTGTTTCTTTTAAATATCACCTCTCATTCTTCGAAACATTCAGTGAATAATGGCCCAACTGTTTTCATATAAATCCCTTCATTCTAAAAATCAAGACACGCACTTCCTCTGAATTGCTCAAAGTTGTATGCCCTTCTGTAAGAAGACCAAAACTCTACACCGCACTTCATGTATAGTCTGTCTTTAGTTCAATTGAACATGAATGAGGGGAATTCAAGGATATGGGGCAAGTGCAGGAAATTGGGATTAGCATACTTTGTGGTAGTTATGTCAATGCAAACTCAATGGGCCGAAAGGCTTTTTCTGCGCCATATGGACCTATGAATCTATGAAACCAAATAATTAGTTAAATTTCAATTTCAGCAGCTGCTATAGTTGCCTTTGAATTCGTGTCCCTAGTGAAATACACTGCACCTCTGCATTACTAGTCTGGTGATATTAATATGACAGCAAATTCTCTTCATGTATAGTATTGAACAACAAGTGCATTGGTCTCCAGTAGTGCTGGGAGCCAACATGTAATAGATGTATTTCATATGCTCTGAGTCACAGAATGTATTCCTGAAAAATAGTGTTTTTTGGTCTCAGGACCAATTTCTATTTTATTCTTCCTAGAGCTGACTGCTCCGGATTTGATGCAATCCTTCCATTAGGCCAGTCAATTTCTCATGCAAATTCAACATAATTTTCCTGCTATTCAATAACAATCAAAATCGTATTTGCCCCATTAAAATTTTTATGACTTGCATTTCAGCTGTTGTATTCTATGCATTTGCACCTCTAGATTTCTCATTTTCTCCACACCATTCATAGTCTTCTTTTTAACATTTATTTCTTTGCGCTGTTCTTTTTACCAAATTATACTATCTTACACTTCTCTGCTTTGAACGTCAATTACTATTTGTCTTCTCCATTGACATTAATGTTCATCTCACTCTGTGACATTCATCTTTACAGTATTGTGATTTCATTATTTTTCAATACATTTCCCACTGGCTGAGGCAACAGGGGGTCGGGCTAATACACTTCTGTGATGCAAATCTACAGCTCAGATACCACGAAGGGAGTGAGGTAAATGATGACTTGTTTTATATTTCTAGTCAACCTGTTCAGAGATGTTATTATACACATCTGGAGCAGGTGAGACTTGAACCCTCAACCACCTTGGTGAGAAGTAGAGATGCTACCAATGCGCCACAAGAGTGAGTCATTTTGCACTGCCTACAGATGCCATACTGGCTGGCTCAAAAGTTATTATAATTCATTATCACACAGATACTAGATAAGTTCCTATGTTAGCCACCACTGTTAACTACACTAGCTAATTCACTGATTGGTTTGATACAAGTAAATCAGATTTATTGTGTTCAGTATCATACGTAGTCACTCAATACCCATCATTAGTATTTGTTGAAGATAATTGACTGGTGATTTTTTTATAAGTGGTACACATTCTCATGCAATCACAAGGTCACTTGCATATCAATCTTCTCTTTTCTGAGCTCACCAGCATGCTCATTATTCTTTTAAATAAAGTTTAAGTAAAATCATAAGATAAGCACAATTTAAATTACTTTAATCATTAACATGTCATAGACATAAGGCCATTGGGGGAGGCGATGGCCTTGTGGTGACTATTAATCCAGAAACTGGGGACCAGGGTTCGAATCCCACTATGGCAGGTCATGGAATTTGAATTTTTAAAAATCTGGAATTAAGAATCTACTGATGATCATGAAATCATTGTCGCTCATCAGAAAATTGGTTCACTAATGTCCTTTAGGGATATGTCCTCACTTGGTCTGGCCTACATGTGACTCCAGACCCACAGCAAAGTGATTCACTCTCAATTGCCCTCTGAAATGGCCAAGCAAGCCATTCAGTTGTACCAATTGCTATAAAGTCTCAAAGAAATGAAACTAGACAAATCAGACAAAGACCAGAAAAGACAATGGCAAAAACAACTCTTTCAACCTGCAAAGTCCTCCTTACTAACACTGGGGGTTAATGCCAAAATTGGGAGAGCTGTCTCACAGTCTAATCAAGCAACACCCTGACACAGTCATATTCATGGAATGATACCTTACAGACAGTGTCCCACACACCACTGTCACCATCCCTGGATATGTCTGAACTTACCAGCAGGACAGACCCAGCAGAGATGAGAGCATGGTGGTATACAGTTGGGAGAGAGTTGCCCTGGGAGTCCTCAACATTGACTCCCGACTCCATGAAGTCTATAGCTCCAGGTTAAACATGTGCAAGGAAACCTCCCGCTGATTACCACATATCGTCCTCCCTCAGCTGACGAATTGATACCCCTCCATATTGAACAAAACCTAGAGGAAGCACTGGGGATGGCAAAGGCAGTGAATGTACTTTTATGGGGAATTTCAATATCCGCCACTAAGAGTGGCTTGGCACCAGCACTATAGATAGAGCTGATCAGGTCCTAAAGGGCATATCTACTAGACCATGTCTACAGCAAGTAGTGAATCAACAAGAGGGAAAAACGTACCTGACCTCATCCTGACCAATCTGCCTGCTGCAAATGCATCTGTCCATGACGGTATCAGTAAGAGTGAACACCACACAATCCTTGTGGAGACAAAGTCCTGCCTTCATATTAAGAAAACCCTCCATTACGTTATAGCACTATTATCGTGTTAAATGGGACAGACTTTGAACAGATCTAGCAGCTCAAGGCTGAGCATCTATGAGGCATTGAGGACCATCAGCAGCAGCAGAATTGTACTCCAGCACAATCTGCAACCTCTTGGCCTGGCATATCCCCTACTCAACCATTATCACCAAGTCAGGGGATCAACCCTGGTTCAATGGAGAGCGCAGGAGGGCACACCAGGCATACCTGAAGATGAGGTGACAATATTCCAGCAATAGTGCTGAAGACTTGTGCTCCAGAAGTTGCCACTCCCCTAGCATCATTGGCATCTACCTGACAATGTGGGAAATTGCCCAGGTATGTGCTACACATAAAAAACATGACAAATCCAATCGTGCCAACTATCGCCCCATCAGTCGACTTTCAATCATGAATAAAGTGATGGAAGGTAGCAACAACGGTGCTACCAAGCAGCACCTGCTCAGCAATAACCTGCTCAATGACTCACAGTTTGGGTTCCACCAGGGCCACTCAGCTCCTGACCTCATTACAGTCTTGGTTTAAACATGGACAAAAGAGCTGAATTCCAGATGTGAGGTGAGAGTGACCGCCTTTGACGTCAAGGAGCCCTAGTAAAGCTGGAATCAATGGGTATCGGGGGTAAACTCTCCAGGGTGCTTGGAGTCATACTTAGCACATATCTGACATTGCCAGTTGGTCCAGCAATTAAAGTCTAATTAAATTTGCTGGACAATAATGCTGAAAATCAGAGTGATCGCACTCATATGTACTTCTCTGTGTTTGGCTGGAGAGTGTGTCATATGTTAACAACATCAGGAGGTTATTGGAAATCAGTTATCTCAGTTCCAGAACATCTCTGCAGATATTCCTGAGGGTATTGTCCTAGGCCCAAACATCTTCAGCTGCTTCATCAATGACCTTCCCTCCATCATCAGGTTAGAACTGGGAATGTTTCCCGATGATTAAACAATGTTCAGCACCATTTGCACTCCCCAGATACTAAAGCAGTCCGTCTAAATGCAACAACATCCAGGCTTGGGCTGATAAGTGGCAAGTAAAATTTGTGCCATATAAATGCCAGGTTATGATCATCAGCAACAAGAGGCAATCTAATCACTGCCCCTTGATATTCAATGATGTTACCATCACTGAATCCTCCACTATCAACATCCTGGGGGTTAACTGAAGTGGACTCAACACATAAACACAGTGGCCACAAGAGAAGGACAGAGACGAGGAATATTGCAGACAGTAATTCCTGACTCCTCAAAACCTGTCCACCACCTAAAGGCACAAGTCAGGAGTTTGATGGAATACTCCCTACTTGGCTGGATGAGTGCAGCTCCAACAACACTCAAGAAGCTTGACACCAAGAAGCTTGACAAAGCAGCCCGAATGATTGGCACTGCACCCACAAGCATCCATTCCCTTCAACACCATTGCAGCAGTGTGTACTATCTACAAGATGCATAGTAGGAATTCACCAAAGATCCTCAGACAGCATCTTCTAAATCCACGGCCACTTCCATTTAGAAGGACATGGGCAGCAGATAAAAGGGAACACCACTACCATCAAGTTCCCCTCCAAGACACTCACCATCCTGACTTGGAAATATGTAACTGTTCCTTCACTGTTGCTGGGTCAAAATCCTGGAATTCCCTCCCCAATGGCATTGTGGGTTAATCCACAGCAGGTGGACTGTAGTGGTCCAAGAAGGCAACTGACCACCAATTGCTCAAGGATAACTAGGGAAGGACAATAAATGCTGCCAAGCCAGCAACGTACATATTCCACAAAATGAGTTAATTATCATTGCCCTTAAATGGCATAGAAATGATCAAAGTATGAAAATAGCTGCCACAATTGCAAGGTAAATAGGTAACAACAATATGTCAACTCCATCAGATAAGTTAACTGAAGAGTATGCATGATTTTAAACCAGTGAGTATCAGCAGATATGAAGAATAAATTTGTCATGCCTTTCTCCAAAAATAAGAAATAAAATACAAATAAAAACAGCAACAAGGGCAATTTGATAATAAGCCAGAATTATTCTGATAATAATGGATTCAGTGATGTTTGCCGACTGTGATTTTCTAGTGTTAACTGCACATGAATGGTAGAATTAAATTGGTTTGATGGCAAGTTCATCAGAACATGAAGTTACCCTAATAATAATAATCAATAGAGGTCAAGTTGGACTTAGTCATTAGGTGAGACAATTTGACTTACTTTCCCCAACAAATATGATGAAAATGTTTTTTGCAAATAATTACACTGTATTAAAAAGAGTACTTTGGAGTTTATGGAAATTCTGCAATAAAATTGTCTTAAATGCTTGTACAAAATAATGCAGCAAATCAATGGTATGGCTGGAACTGAAGATTAATTTTTACAGAGATTAAAATTTACAGAATTTCACACAGTGTTAATTGACATTATCTAACCGCTGAAAGGCATCTACAACTGTTGTCTTAATCAATAAATTCTTTGCTATTAACAGCAACATTATATAGTGGTATGCATTCTTAAAGAGATTGAGCTATGTATTACTGGAATCCTCTGTGGAAAAAGGCAATCAGCACATAGTTGTACAACTTCATCATTTCTATTCACTAGAGATACAAATCTGCAATGTCATGCATCGAGGGAATGGTCTAGGGCATCTGGATAAACGTTTCTGCCAGGAAAATCAACAACAGAATGTTTGCGAAAAAGAGTGGTCACTACTTGAATAAAGTATTTGCACGTAAAGGACTATTTTTCAAAAACTAAAATACAGTAGTAACTGTGAAATGTTCAGTCATGATATTAAACAAAAATGCTGCTTGGTTTGAGCTGAATTAGTTGCTGTCAGTTGGTCCAGCAGTTAAAGTCTAATTAAATTTGCTGGACAATAATACTGAAAATCAGAGTGATCCCACTCCTATGTACTTCTTAGTGTGTTTGGCTGGAAAGTGTGTCATATATTAGCAGGAGATAAGGATAGCAAATACAAGAGAATCATCTTTCTATGAGAATGTACTTGTTGAACACATTAGCTAGGCTAGAAATATCCACAGCACAAAGGGTTGGGGGGGAACCTGAAATCATACCTTTGCAGTAGTCATTTTACAACCAGCATTGAACACAGTCTTTTTTACTGTGGTGAAATCATTTCTTGTCCAGTTCTGTATCTTTTGAATCCAAATGCATTTGAATGTATACATATAAGATCTGAAAAACTTTAGAATCATGCCACTGTATATTTATTTCACATGTCCTTATAGACTTGAGAAGTTGGTAGAGAATTGGGTAGGGTTTCCCTAGTGGGTATTCCTGTTAATAAATCATAACTGATTCTTAGTCAGCATGATTGTGACTCTTGTGGTGCTGTGGTAATGCCTCTACCTTTGTGACAGGGAATCTGGGAATCCCACCTGCTCCAGAACTGTGTAGTAACATCTCTGAGCTGTGGATTAGAAAATGCTTAAAGGTGATTTTCATGGAACCAAAAATCAATAATTAAAGCACATAGATACTTTTTAATGAGGCAGATAAAGTACACATTTCCATTGCAGGTTTTCCCTGGAAAGGTTTGCTAGCCTCCCATCAGAAGCAAAGGGGCCTTGGTGTACAAGTCTAAAGACCCTTGAAGGTGTCACCACGGATCGACAGGATGGTGAAGAAGGCAATCTTCATTAGCCTTGCCTTCATTAGCCGGGCTGTAGAATACAAGAGCAAAGAGGTTTTGTTACAAGTTTATAAACCATTGGTGAGGCCACAGATGGAATACCATGTGCAGTTGTGGTTGCAATACTACTGCAAGGACATGATAGCACTAGAGAGGTCACAGAAGACAATTGGGTCTCTGGTGAGAATCATGGCCTGCATACCATTGTGTAGCAAGCAGAGGATAATGATGAATTTCTGAGGGCAATCACATTTGAAGGGGGTGCTCCATTGTACCCCCCCCCCCCCCCCCCCCCCCTAGCTGACAGAGTTAAAGGCCTTTGTGAGGTCAAAAAAGGCCATGTATAAAGGTTGCTGCTGTTCTCTGTATTTCCTTGAACCTATTACACTGCAAAAGTTGTGACCTAAATAGTTATACAATCTCAGCTGAGCTATGTCAGAACCTGATTATTTTCTGCTAGAATTAAGGCTTCAGATAACCCCATGAAGTAAAAAAAAGTTATTGGCTGAGAAGGAACTATTATTAGATTTGCCACTACTCTTTCATTAAATGTCTTCATTCCACTGATTGGCTGTCCTGGCATTTCCTCAAGAATTCAGTCAATTCTGTTCAAAAGGAGAACCATAGCAGACATTTCTGTGCTCTGATTTGTTGTTTGTCACATGGAATATTGCTAAAATTAATTGAAAAATGACACTGAGATGCCTCCAGCTCTGAGTAATCTCTTTGGGGGACATGGGCATCGCAGTCTGGTCAGCATTTATTGCCTGTCCCTCATTGCTTTTGAGAAGGTTGTGGTGAGTTGCTTTTTTGAACTGTTGCAATCCATATGCTGTAATTAGATCAAAAATGCATTTTGGGAAAGAGTTCCAGAAGTTTGCCCCAGTAACACTGAATGAACAGCATTTTAAGTCAGAATATTTTGGAAGGGAAGCTGAAGGTGTGATATTCCTATGTATCTCTGCCCTTGTCCTTCTAGATTATAGTGGTTGTGGATTTGGAGGTGCTGTCTAACCATGTTTGATAAATTTCTATAGTGTATTTTTGGTGGTACACACTGTTGCCACTGAACTTCGGTGGTGGGGAGAGTGGATGCTTGTGGACGTGGTACCAAACAAGCGAGCTGCTTTGTCCTGGATGATGTCAAACTTCTTCAGTGTTGTTTGGGCTGTATTTATTCAGGCAAGTGGGGAGTATTCTATCACATGCCTAACTTGTATCTTGTAGATGGTTTCAGGCAGTGGGTACTCAGGACGTGGGTCACTATCTGCAGGATTCCTAGTCACTGACATGCTCTTGTGAATAACATTTAAGTAAGCTATAGACGTTTCTAATGGTTATTACTGAATAAAACCTTACAGCTTGGTCTATTTAATTTTTTTTAGCATGAGTTGTGAAATGTATGAGCAAGGTTATTTATAATGCAATGAAGGCCACAATATATTGTTAGCATATTGCAACTTACATTCTAAAGTAGTGTTAAATGAGCTTTTGAGCTTTTAATTTGAAAAGGCAACTTTAAAGGGCCAGCATTGGGTCGAACAAGCCTTTTCAAAAGTTTTTGTGATTTAAACTAAACACCCAAGAGGCTACCTGGTGGAATAATTGCTGAAATGTTTATTAATGTAACATTTGCAACCCAAGGATGGAGTGGAGCCACGAACAGTTATAGATCAGAAAAAAATGATCTATATTAGCAGAAGTGCAGTTTAGCCGTAGCATTCTCCCAGCCATCAGAGCTGGAAAAAATTTTAAAACAGTTTTACAGTCCAAGTGGACAGGGTTGAGAAAACAAAACCCTGAGGGGTGGCATGGTGGCTCAGTGGTTAGCAATGTTCCCTCGCAGCGCCAGAGACCTGGGTTCGATTCCAGCCTTGGGCGACTGCCTGTGTGGAGTTTATACATTCTCCCTGTGGCTGTGTGGATTTCCTCTGGGTGCTCCAGTTTCCTCCCACAGTCCAAAGATGTGCAATTCAAGTGAATTGGCCATTCTAAATTGCCCATAGTATTAGGTGCATTAGTCAAAGGGAAGTGAGTCTGGGTCATTACTCTTCAGAGGGTTGGTGTGAACCTAAAGGGCCTATTTCCACACTGTAGGGAATTTAATCTAATCTGAGCTTTTTCAGAGTTTGGTGAGGCAAGGTTAGTGAGTTACTCTCTGGGTGTGTCTTAGTGAGAGACTGTATTATGCAGAGTATCATACCTGGTGAGTGCGCTGAACATCACTGAAAGGATGCTGTTTTTTACCTCGGTCATTGACAAAAACAAATTAAAGATTGAAGAGAGGGGTTGAGTGCCTGTAAAGTATGTTGTTGGGAAAAAGGTTGAACCTTTCTTTTTGCTATTTATGGTAAGATGTTCCCAAATTATCTTATATATGGATTTTTTTTTCTTTTCTGAAATAAACTAAAGCTTTGTTAAAAGTAAATTGGCAACCTTGTTTAGTGACTGACCACCACATTCAAAAAATTGCAGAAACAAAATTTATAGTCCATCAAGCCATGTTTTGCTTTAGAGTCTGATGCGTCCTGTATTACTATCAGCTGGGATCAGAACAATTAATGTAAGAGTGGACATTCTGTTGGTATTACTGATGAAGAAGGTTCCTGTTTTGATCAGTGATGTGAAATTTTGGTTTAAAGCAAGGTGTCCATGGGCTAGACATTCTGATGGATAGATAGTCATTGGAGCAGGGTAGATTGGAGTTGTGCATCAGAATAAAGCAGTATCACTGATGCAGCTGACTGAGGGAATTTGAAGGTTTTGATGGTCAATAAGTAATGTTACATTTGATCAGGCATAATTACTGGGGCTTTAGGGTTCTGATATAGTTATAAGCATTCCCTCTGACAGCTTGACTTGAACTGCTTGACTTCAATCACAGATTGTGTGACTTTAGTAGAATGGGTGGAGCCAATATAACATGAAAACCTGCCCTTTCAGAACTATTACCTTATATAATAACTTTTACACCACTGGAAAACTCACGATCTAACATTATGGACTTTTTCAGAGCATACACCTACAACAACCTTAAACAAAAATAATCTATAGTAGACCCATTTCATCAGTATGGACTTTATAGAGGTATTACATATCCAGATAGCACTGAGGATTGCTGCGTCCCTAACTTTGACTTCCCTTTTTTCCTATTCTTTGACTACTTTCATCATGTGTTAGTGCTTTTTATTGTAGCCATGGTTCACTGCATGGAACTGTCTGGTTTCAGAAATATGTAATAGTGTATCTGTCATCCCTTTAGTTGGTTTTTGACACCACCACTTTGCCATATTCCGTGAAACTAGCCCTTTTTGTGTTTTGGAAGTAGAGAAGTAATTTTTCGGGAAATTTACATTGACAATGATTACTTAGAATGATGGACTACAATCCAAGAAGCTGACAGCACAAAGGAAGCTATTTGCTCCTTTAATGCTTGTGCTGACTCTCTGAAATATCTATCTAATTAATCTTCCCCCATTTGTTCTTTACCCACATTTTCTTTTAAAAGTACATATCTGATTTCCTTATGAAAGTTACTGTGCCATCTGGGTTAACCATCTTACCAGTTGTGCATTCCAGGTTGTTGTGATAAGTGTGTTTTATTTTTAAATAATTATATCCCCTCTGGTTCAATTACTAATGAGTTTAAATCTGCCTTTTCAAAGGGAGATTTCTTTGCTTATGACTTTCTGTAAAAAATGTTGAATGAGCATCTTAAATAGTTTTGAGGCAATTGTGTATTTATTCATTTTTAATAGTCTAAAATAATTATGCTTAAACCTGTGGTAGTCTGGCAAGAAAATTAAAGGATCCCTTTGACTGATATGTAAGTAATGTTGGTGACATAATTCCTCAAGCAAGAAAGGGAGGTAGCTCCTGGGAATTTCCCACAAGACATAAATATTACATTGAGATTGTACATCAATGCTTTTCTCTCAGGAAGACTATTGTCGAAGAAGATCACCAAATCATAATAGCACTTGTTGGAATTTTTTCTTTTCAAATATTTCACTTTAGTTTAAACATCTCACCCTCTGCTTAATCTGGGCATCCAAACAGTTCCCTGGTGTTTCTTTAAGAGTGTATAAATATCTTTAGGGTATAAGGTTACAAACCTGTTCTTTATAAATCTTTGAGACAGCTTTCCCTCTTGAACCTTGCCATTTAATCCATTCTGTTTTGTTTACCTATGAAGTTACTTTGAAATGCATCTGTTAGAAATGTCAAGTTAATGGACAGACTGGTGGACTTCTTTTGTTACAGGTTACATTTTGTCTGTGGCAACTGTTGAATGACCTTTAGCGGCAATGTCACCTGCTGCCTGTCCGTTGTACTTAATAAAAGGAGATTTTAGTCCATAGATTGAAGCATTGAATCTCTTGTAATAATAGTACTAAAGAAGGCAGAAGAGTCAATTCTTGAGTAAAAATTGTTTTCATTATAAACAGCTGGAATCTACTTCACATTTGTTAAATGTGTCCTGTATGTGTTTCCAAGCAACGATTTCATGAGATTTATACTATTATATGACAATGAAACTACGAAATACAGAAAGTACATAAAAATGTGAAGGTTTTATAATATAGATAGTTGGGGTTTGGTGACTTGCTCCAATCGTCTTATTGAATGAATGTTAGATTTAACGAGCTAAAGTATTTTATAGACCCTAGGAGGAAAAAGGTTGCTGTCTTTGTCTCAGTTATTTCAGGTGGAAAGAATAATATTGATTTTCAGCTTATGACAGAAGTTGAGCTGGTATTATTAGCTAATTGTGAGAGGGGGAATCTGGCTCAGAAAAAGATACAGGTGCTGTTCTATGCTGAAGAAAGCAATGCTTTTCTTTCTCCTCTTCCACTGCAATGCAGTGCTCCGAATTCAACAAGCTACACAATTTTGAAGGAAGAAACTTCGATGTTACTAGAACAAATCAGAATTCCTCACCCCTGTGGTGTGATCTGAAAGGGAAACACCTTCTTTGTTGTATAATCTATGTTCCTGGTTCATACTATGCTGCTTAGTTGTTCCTCTGATAAAATGAGGCCACTAGCCAGTTCTAAACCTCCAGTTAATATCCTATTGTATCACATTTAGGGGAAGAGTAATACATTAAGAGAGCTATGCAGTTAAAGAGAAGACATCTGGGACGAGAGGAGAACAAATTGAGAGAAATGGATTTTGTCGCATTCTTGCTTAGATTTCAGAATGAAGGGAGGTGTACCTTTCAGACAGTCACATAACATCACAATTTTATTCTCCAGCTTAACAGACCTCACTTGCAGTCACTCTGATTAGTGCAATGGAGTCAGTTTAGTGTATTCAATCAGTCATTAGGTACATGTAATGTTTCGGCCAAAAGCCCTTCATCAGGAATTCCTGATTTGGGCTTTTGCCCGAAATGTCAATTTTTCTGCTCCTCAAATGCTGCCTGACCTGTTGTGCTTTTCCAGCACCACTCTAAGCTAGACTCTGATCTCCAGCATCTGCAGTCCTCACTTTCGCCTACATGTAATGTAACAGTCAGTAAGTAACTAAATCCAAACTATGGATAGGTCTGAGATGTCACAGCAGTGTAAATAGTTGGAGATCTTAGGAAACTTCAAAGTATCTGTCTCAACAAATATCCAGTCTTTGTGGTATCGTATGCGAACTAGTCTATAGAGAAACATACAGACCATCATGCTGGCAGTGGTGTTTGACTCAATAAATCATGCAGGAAAGGTAATGAACAGAATGCTGGCAACATGGATACTCATTGCAATAAAGACATGAATTAATAGTTTCAGCAGCAATAGACAGAGAACTAAGGATGTAAAGTGCTGGAATTTGTAGAGTTTCTTGAGATCTCAATGCTTGGGCCATTTCTGGGTCATGGATGCACATACATTGATGGTGGCACCTCTTTAAACATCTTGCATAATTTGTCTTATTAGTACCCCTCCAGGGAACTGACCAATAGCAATTACAGAGGAACCTTGATTATCCAAACGAGATGGGCAGGCAGTATTTCATTTGGATAATTGATTATTCGGTTAATTGATTCAATGCCTCTCCTCTGGGACTCAGAGTTTTCTGAAGTTTCCTTTTTCCTCGCCTTGCCTGCCTTGTTCCCTCTCTCTGTCTCAGGGTTTGTTTCTGAGCAGACATACACTTGTGTGTAAAGGACCTGCAGCATTGCTGAAGCCTTCTGCACCAAAACACCCCGCCGCCCCATCAGTTCAATGGGATTGACACAGTGAGCACTTGCTAAGTCCGTTCCCTGTCCAGGAGACTAGGCAGCAGCACACTGCACATGTTTCCCTGCCACCCCCACCCCACCGTCTGTCCCCACGTTGCCCCATGTCCGCACCCCAACCCTGAATAAAACTCCACTCCCTCGTCCACCTTCATGCCCCTGTCCGTGCACCCCCATCCACTGTCTGCCACCCCCCACCATGTGTCCCTACCCACCAACTGTACCCCCCTCCCCCCCCACCCCATCCACGCCCTCACCCCTTGTCCGATCCAGCTGCAGATAGTTGATATTCGGATAATCGAGGTTCCTCTGTAATGGGCAGTAGGTGCTGTCAGTGAGATTGAAGTTGCCCTGTATAAAGGCAGCCTGCAGCCTCCAGATCAACTACACGCAAAATAGATTGGAGTTGTAGCAGCTAGCATTTGGAAAGACAAGTTTCACTGTGAGGTAGTCTCACTGTCAAACGATGTCTATTTGAAGGCTCTTCCATAGTTGAGAGGGAAATAATCCTCAGAGGATACGTGGTAGAATTTCACAAGTGTCATAGAGAAGGCCTTGTTAGCAGATGGCCAAAGAGGTGAGCTGCTATGACAGTTATATTGGTGCAATGTCAGAGGCATTTCAATCACCTGGTGAGAGCTGGCATGGTGGCATTCCTGCGTGTATAATACGTCAGTCATGGCACGTGCACTGGTATAGATAAGCCATGCTCAGGGATTCAACAAAGATCAATGTATGAACCAAGACAGAGGAAAGCTTATATCAGAGCACCATCATTAATACTTGACACTTGATGCAGTGCCAAGCAATTCACTGGATGTTGCAGATCTCCCAAATGCACCAACAATGGTCAGTGTAAGTGACACAACACTGTGAACATCTCTGGGATAGGAAGATTGTGTACCACTCTTCCTATATAATTTAAGAAAAGAACTCATAATGCAAATAAGCAGAGAAAGATGGTGGCAGTATTGCATACCTCACAATGGTAATGCCAATGACAGAGAGGAGTGATTGAAATTGGCAACATGGCAGCAGCAGGTGATGTGGGCATGTAGCTGAGAGAGTGAGATTGATATATGGCTCCAGATATGAATCCTTCTCAGTTGTCTTATTAGTGCCATCTCTGTGTTGATATAAAGCTCAGGGGCATGTACAAGCAGGAGGAAGAGGGTATCACTTAATGTAATAACTGCACCCTTGTGTCCCACAGGACAGGTGGCGGAGGTAGTGCAGGAGAGAATATTGAAAACAACTGAGACCTCAAAGTGGGAGACACCATCTGAGGATGAACCAAAACATCAGTCTAACATATACTTCAATAATACAAATACAAATACTATTCCATCTGTGAGATATGCTGAGAGGTTAGAACGAATGTCAGTCACTGGTAAACAGCCTATCAAAGGATTGCGGGCAAGTTCAGCAATGTTAAATTCAGCCACATGTTCAGCCTGGTGATTATCACAGAAACAGATATTTATAAAATAGCAGTGTGAGATTTCAGAGACTCTGCTCCCACACAAACAACATGGTGTTCAACATTGCCATGAGTAGCACCAAGTTTGAGCACCTCCTCTATGCAGGAAGCGTTGATCCTCATGGAGTGCTACTGAATGGATGCAGACATTTTACATTTTACACATCTTGTAATTTGGAAACTGCTGTTGTACAGGACTGGAATGTGGATCTTGAGAAAGATGAACATCCAAAGGCCAGAAATTGTGAAATATGGTCCTGGAGAAGGATGGATAGTTGAGTTGAATAAAAAACAAGACCAATGAAGAAGTCCTCAGGATAGGGGTAGAGGAAAGATTGTTAGTGAATATCATCAAGAAAACCCAGTCATTTTCAAAGGTGTGAGAACCTACTGAAAGTAATGATTGGAGGATAATGAGAGAGATATAAACAATGACGGCTTAAAAGAACAATGATGTGAGATGACATGAGATTGAAAGTTAGAGGATTCTATGAGCAACATGAAAATAAAAAGGCTTGACTGAAAATAGAGGAATAGTGAGTAGAGGATCTGTTCTTGGGCAGATCACTACTGCTACACCTATTAGACCAGATAGATAAAGAAATAATCTCAAACAGAACTCAAAATCATTTCATTAGAGTATGATAATACGTAAGCATAGTACAATGTGTAATGGATCAGACCAAACCCCCTCAAAACATATCAAGGAGATACCTAGACCTTAACTTTTTCTTATTTTAAAGGCAAGTACCAGGCGTTGTGTTCCAGATACAATTCAATTGATCAAACTACCAGGCTTAAAGCAAAACACCCTTTATTCATACAATATTGTTTTAAAAAAAGACAAAATAAAAAAGAAAAGAAAAGAATTGGCTTAACTGTAAGTCTGTTGAAATACTTAACAAAATAATGAACTTTTCATTATTTGTTCCAATATAGTAACATCCCATAAACGCATCCTTGGCAAAGGCAAAGTTTGTAGAGTGTCTCACATGCAAGGAAGAGAACTCCAGCTTTTAGCAATAGTAAAAACGAGAGAGAGAGAAAAATGTTGCAGCTTTCACAACCCTAATAGCTATTGAAAGTTAAAACTAAAATCTTGATTCTGTGGAAGCTTGACACCACCCATTCAACTTTAAAAAACACCTGTTTACTTGATTGGCTTAAAGCAGACTGCTTATCACTCCTGTCTCGACCTGTTTTCATTAAAAAAAAGGACAAAATATACCTTTAAAGTCATAGGATCATCATAGGTAGAATCTGGAAATGCTCACAGATATAGTAAAATTTGTGTAGAAAGAAATTGCGTTACTGATTCATGTCAATGACCTCACTAAAGAACTAATTTTATGAGAAAATGGATTGTCCATATTTTCAAAAAGCTTGAAAAATACCTAAAGTCTTAGATGTTGCATACAGAGACACAATCTTATTAATAAATGGAAGTAATTTGATTCGGGGAGGGGGTGGGGGGGGGTGGGATTTTGGGGGTTACAATGCAAACAAGAAGACACTGTCTACAATAATATGTATCTTCCATATCAACTCTTGTGATTTGACTTTATTACCAGGCATAAACATACTATAGCTTGTAGTAATTTTTATTTTATGACTCAAAAGCATCTACAGAGTATAGTACTTTTTAGCATTAAATAATTCTAACCCAGTTTTCATTGAAGGGAATGCATATTTGTAGGATAGTGACAGCCTTGCAGCTATTTCTGTAATCTATTTTTGTTCAAGTCAGTGTCAGGCTTCAAAACGATTACAGAAAACCACCCCTCTGTTACAAACGGTTACTTTGCTTTATTCAATTGTGCACAAGGACCTTGTAATGTGACCCTGACAAATTATTAAAACTTTTAAACAAATCATAGGAATAAAAACATCTATTTCAAATTTGTAGCTTTTCAGTTAAGCTGATTTTGGATTTTTAAAATTGTATATTGTGTCACGTAATTGTATAACTTCCAAGAGGTTTGTTTTGTTCTCTCAATGACCGTTAGTCATTTATTCTCCAACTCTGCCAACACACATTCTGTGAATTCCCCAACTGTTATATCATTCACAGCAGAGACTGGCTATCCTCAGTTGATGTGATACTGTTTAAAAATGTTAAAGTTGAAATGTTAACATCTGTATAGTAAAATGATCCTGTGAACAGCAGATTGTATTTTCAAATGGGAAATGAGACTATCAAGCAAACACTTTGATGCAACATGTTTCTGCTTCAATGTAAGAAAGTCTACTAATTCAAATAGCATATCTCATAGCTTATTTTTGTCTTCTAGAAACTTTGGAAAAAATTGTTGTCATGCCAAAGTACTGTGTTATAAGATATGAATTATACAAGTTACACACAAAGTTCTCTATTGTACATATTTCTAATCTGTGATAATGGGAATCTTAAAACCTTGATGCAGACACTACAATTTTTGGTAAAGTATCGGTATCAAAAACTTAATTTAAATCACTATGATAATATTCTATTCACGAGCAGACTTGGCAGACCACTAACTTATTCATGTGCCACTCAATTTCACAAGGTTTAAGTAGTTTTTTTATGACATAAAGGAGCTCCATATTTATTTGATACATTATACCTGTCTACACCTTTGAGGGATGCTTGACAATTGTCTTGTTTGATTACTTTTTTTTTCTTTTTTGCCTTGAGTTTATGTGAAAATGAAACGCAGGCTGTTCGTTTGTTTGCTGATTTTTTTTGTGCTTTTGAGTGGCCCTATAGTCTTTTATAACTGCTTTCAAAATGTTTCAGGTGACTGAAATAAGGACAAATCAACACAATCTAGTCGAACCTATTAAAAGTTTCAAAAAGGCTATGAATTCTTATTTTTGAATGAACTTCTATCTGAATGTAAAGTTCAGCAATTGCTTTCTTCAGAGAATTTCTCTGTTAGTGCAAAAAACAAAGAACAACGACAATTACAGCACAGGAGCAGGCCCTTCAGCCCTCCAAGCCTGTGCTGATCCTAGTAATTGAGTCCCCCACTCTGGGAAAAAGCTTCCTGTCTATACCTCTCACGATTTTGTAGACCTCAATCAGGGACACCCCCTCAACCTCCATTTTGTAATGAAAATAATCCTAATCTAGTCAACGTCTCTTCATAGCTAGCACCTTCCATACCAGACAACATCCTGGTGAATGTCTTCTGTACCCTGTCCAAAGCATGCACATTCTTCTGGTAATGTGGTGGCCAGAACTGTGCACAATATTCCAAATGTGGCCGAACCAAAGTCCTATACAACTGTAAATTATCCTGCCAGCTCTGCTACTCAATACCCCATCTGATGAAGGAAAGCATGCCAAATGCCTTCTTGACCACTCTATTGACCTGTGTTGCCACATTCAGGGTACAATGGGCCTGAACACCCAGATCTCTCTGTAAATCAATTTTCCCCATGGCTTTTCCATTTATTGTATAGTTCCCTCTTGCACTGGCTCTTCCAAAATGCATTTGCCTGGATTGAACTTCATCTGCCATTTCTCTGTACAACTCTCCAATCTAACCACTGTCTGCTACATTTCCTTCACTATAACAATGGCACAGGCAGAAGAACAGGAAGAAATCCTGATTGAGAGAATGCTGCAAGTACACAATGAGTCAGGTGGAAAGAGAAGTAGAGATAATCATTCAGGTTAATAACCTCTTGTCAGACAGAAAAATTTAGAATGGTAACAGAGTTTAATTGCATTCAGAGATAGAAATAGTGGGAGACTGGAGGAAAGAATAAAACAAGTGTGGAGAGTAGTAACTATGAAATGTCAAAATGGATGTTGGGATATCTTATCTCAGTGGCTCTCACTCACCCAATTCCCCAGATTAGCAGATTTTCAGTCTGCTGTGCTGCCCACTCACTCACTTGGTTTATCTCACCACCTTTTCCCTATCTGCATTAACATTAACAAATGTGTCAGCTGTTTTGATCTCATTCAATCACTGTCTTTGTTTCATTCCAGAAGACAACAGCTCATAATAAGGCAGAGTGAGCAATGATGGATAGCAGATTATCTGACATCTATCTGCTCACCTTCTAGGAGGAGACAATCCTTTCATTAGTTGGAAAAGATAAAGACTGCTCATGTTGTGATGCTCCATGTCTCAGAAAACAGATAAAATTCATTGTGATGTGTTTTCCTGCTCTCCATTTGCCACCACTGTAAACCCCTGAGGAAGCATTGGCAAAGCTGTCTCCTGCACCTTCAACCGGCTCAAATACTGAAACCTTGGTAGGTACTTTACCTAGATCAGAGTCAGGAGCTTTTTCCTGTGAGCATATGACTAACATGTGTCCATGGCAGGCTGAGGAAGGAATATCCCAGATTGTTGGCTCTCAGAGAACTGCCAGACACTAGACAGTAGAGACCCATGGTATTGGCCATTGATAACTATGTATAAATGTACAAACAGATATTGGAGCTGCTGGCAAGTTTGTTGGAGATTTTTGACAAACTGGATCAAAGATTGGAGGAGTCCACCAACATTGACTTTAGTGTGCTAGTTACAGCATGTATGCGCCAACTTGGACAGGTTGGCCACTGCCGTGGAGAACTAGGTCCAGCAGAACACTCAATAACTGCTGTAGATGCAAGCAAACCCATACACCATCACTGTAACCATTTGTTGTCAGCGTCAATAGCTTGGCTAGGAGATAGGATGGGTGCCTGTGAAGGAGGAATTACATAAAGACCCCTTCAAAGTCTCCTTTCAAGTTGCTGCAGAGATATTCCACCTCCACCCTCCCTGCAATCCTCAATCCTGTGGAAGTTCATGTCAAGGAGGGTGATCCTCCATCTGGGCTGGATACTGTCAACATCTTTGGGCCATCTAGCTTTAAATATGCCTGGAATTGTCCACCCCAAAAGGCTTTTTAGTGCACACTCCCTTCATCCTAACTGTAGACCCAGGGCTACACCTAGACATAATGGGAGGGAAGTAAAAAGAAAGCACTCTGAGGGCATCCAGGTGGCATAGCTGACACCTCAACATAATTAGAATATTGCGTGTGTAAATATATTTTCATTTCACATCATCACATATCTGATTGGTTGTCATTCTAACTACAGCTACAAGAATGAAGATAGAGGAGACAATCTTGCCTTAATGCCACATGATGTTAGAACCCTTTCTGAAGGAGTTCTACTCTTTCCATAGCACCTATTGTTGCTAATTTGTCACATTTGTATTTGGAAGCATCAGATATTGTGAAGTTGTCAATTAATTTACAATGCTAACTTTATTGCACAATCATTTTACTTTGTTAGACTTTTATTAGCTTGTTTTTCCAGCAATAATTAGAGTTAAGAACTTTGTGGTGCACACTGTTGTGATGCACGGGACCATGATGCCAGTCCCTGAATGCAAAGTAATCTGGCAGCAACATTACAATGAAAGATGTTGAAGAGTTCCAAAGTACAGTACTGATGTGCTGAACTGTGTTACAAATAAGCCTGAGATGTACCATGATCTGGTGAGGTTGGTGTTTTGTTGATGCCAATCTCCTTAGATTGTGAATGCAAGCAGTCACTGCTCATGGACTGTGCCCTGAGATACTGGAGAATGCTGGCCCAGCTGGAGATCCAGTGAAGATACTGGCGAGCTACATCTGTAGATAACTTTCATGTCAGGAATTAGCACTGCATATAAATGAGGTGATATTCGCATAATGAGATGTTAATGCATGCAAATAGGCCCCTCACTGCTCACTGACAAGATTTCTTCCAGTCTTTGAAACCTAATGGAAAACTCTGACATTTTTCACCTCGTATTGAGAAGTTTTATTATTTCATTCTCACCACATTTCCTGGCTATCTCGTCATTCCCCGCATAGTTCAGAGGCTGGGGATGATTCCACACTGTAAATATTTGACAATTTTGGTGGTCATCTTCCAAAGTTCTACAGACTCTGGAGCAGTTCCTACTGATTGGAGAGTGGCAATTGTAACCATGCTGTTTAAAAAGTGAGAGACATTAGGGATGGCTAGAATTTTTACGAGGAGATATTGGTTCAACTGGGCCTGTTTTCATGAGAATTTGGAAGAATGGGAGGGGGGGATCTGATTGAAATGTATAAAATTCTAACAGGACTAGACAGACTAGATGCAGAGAAATGTTTTCCCAGGTTGAGGAGCCTAGAACCAGGTGTTACAGTCTCAGGATCGGGGTGGGCTATTCAGGATTGAGATGATGAAACATTTCTTCGCTCAGAGGTTGGTCAATCTATGGAATTCAATATCACAGAAGGCTGTGAAGATCAGATCATCAAATATATTCAGGATAGAGTTTGATGAGTTTTTAATGTTAAATATGTCAAGGAGTCTGAAGAGAAAACAGGACTATGGTGTTAAGATAGAGGATCAGCTATGATGATACTGAATGGTGAAGCAGGTTTGAAGGGTCAGATGGCCTGATTGTCCTCCATGTTTCTATATTTCTAATAAGGAAATGTTGGTAAATTTATGTTTCTGACTGTGACAACTTACAGAGGTACAATGCATGGATGAGCTAGTTAATTTTACAGTCATTGAATTGGAGCTGGAGCTTAGCTGGCTGTACGCTATACAATCTGAGATGAAGATTGTGGAACTAAGCAAAAAGGAAACTAAGTTAGTTGATTTCCAGTATTCCTCATAGCAGAGAAGAAAACATTCATTGTGTACAATCATTACTCAGTAAGTAAAACACAGCAATAATTTTTGCACAGAAACAAGCCTGAAGAATGATACCCTTTTTATCCATGCAAGCATTAGCATTAATAACTTCCAGCTTCACAAGGTGGGAATAGTTCTACATTGTTAAGCAGATCAGTTGTTGAATGACAACTTAATTTCCAGTAATGTATTAAACAAACTCATAAATTTTAAAGCTCACATTTCAACAACCAAAACAATCTTAATTGCTTATATGTTTATTAGTTAGTTTTAGAGCATTGTGATCTAATGGGAAACATTCTGGCTGTACTCTGTTGATAATCTTGAATTTTCAACATTCGTTGTTCGCAGGTGAATCTCTTTCTTGGGAGAATAACTCATAACATTGTCCCAATAAATAGTATTTCCATGTCAAATGGCTTTTGTGTTTCATGTGAGGGCTCAGGGTTATAAGTTGTTACTGTGCATGAGATAGGCCCATCAAAATTAAACCCAATCTTCCTTCACTCTATGGGCACATTTTCCAGCAGGAGATCTATTGATTAAAAGCAGAGACCTGAATCTGACATTTTCTCCCTGTTGCTTCAGTTGGAAATAATGCTTCTGCTGAGACCAGCTAATTCAGTGCCAACCAGGGAATGCGGCTAATTGATTCATCATTCTGGAGTTCAGAAGAATGAGAGGCGATCTAACTGAAACAAAAAAAATTTGGAAAAGGTGTGATGGGGCAAGGTTGTTTCCTCTCACTGGGAAGTCTGAAACATGTTGGTACAGTCAGAGGATAAGGGGAGATGGACTGAGATGAGGAAAAAGTTCTTATTTCAAAGGATTGTACATCTTTTTCGCCAGCGGATCTTGGATACACAATCATTGAATATTTTCAAGGCTGAGACAGACAGATATTTGGTTTTCAAGAAATCAAGGGATATGGGAAATGGGCTGGAAAATGGAGTTGAAGCCCTTGTCTAGAGTATTATATGGTGGTAATAAAAATGGACTGTAAGGAAGTCAGAAACTGAGTTGGCCCATGGAATCCAAATTGAGCATCAGAACAGCCTATTGCTAAGTACTGCTTGATGGTAATGTTAAATATTCCAATTAACACTTTGTTGATGGTTGACTGATGGAGCGGTAATTGGCTTAGTTGGATTTCACAGAACAACAGAATGGTCACAGTTCAGAGGAGGTCATTTGGCTCATTGCATTTGTGATAGGGCTAAGGTTAGGGTTTGGGTTTGGGTTTGCATTCACTGTCTGAAAGAGCATTATTATTTAGTGACATTCTCCCACTATCTTCATTGTTTGTATTTAAATAATCACCAAATATCCTCTTGAAATCTCAATTAAACTTGCCTCCACCACAGTCCAGGCAGTGTATCCAGTCTCCATCCACTCACTGTATGTACATGATTTGTCTCATATTACATTTGCTTCTTTGTCCAGCTTCTTGTGCTCAGGACATGCTGGGGCAATTATCCACATTGTTGAGTAAATACCAGTGTTATAGATATACTGGTAGCTGTTGAGCATTCTATCCATGGTACCTTAAATTTTTTTATAAAGCTCTTTTATAAGTTTAATACAATCATTATCTTCTTTACAGAATGGTGTAATGGAGAGGTAGGCTTATCGAGTTTGGAGTGGCTCATTCCCCATTGTTTCTCACCTTCACCCAGCTGTCATCTGTAGCTCCAAGTAACTGTTGGCATGTGACATCAACCAGGCTCTGGTAGACCACTTTGAGTGGGAAAAACAAGATGGAGGTAACTATTGGGTCTCCTATCCTTGGTGACTTGGAATTTGTCTACCCTGCAATATAAAGTCTGATTTGGGTAGATTACGTGAATAAGAACAACTTAAAGTTCAATGGTCTTGAAGAGGGGCCAGCATACTGTTGTGGAGTTCATAGAGCTCAACAAAACCTGGAAGATGTGGGGTCACTCATGGCATCCACATCTATCTCCGGCTGTGTAGACTTGTCTTGTACAGAGGGCAGGACCAAAACAGTAAGATTAATGATGCAAAATTCTCATTTACCGTAATCCAAATTTACACTCAAGTCATGTTCTATCATCTGTTATCTATTGTCTATTTGTCACATGTCCTGTGCTGAGTAACATAGCAGCAGCTGTGAATTCACTGGGAGCTGTAGATATGTACCTGGTTCACCAAAAAGGTTGTTTCACTGGAAGGAAGCAGCAACAGAATGCAGCGACCGTTTGAATATAACGATAACCTACTACATATACTTTTACATACTATAATGTGAAAAATATTTAGAAATTGTCAGAGATCCTAGAAATACTTTGAAGTTGGAAGCATGGAAGTCTTGCCTATAGAAAGCAATAGATGTCAGTTCAATTAATAATTTTAACTCTGTGTTTTGCTTGATCATGTTATAGTTAACATGTAGGATGGAATTAAAATACAGATCAACTGTGATCTCATTGAATGGAAAAGCTACTCCTCTTCCCATGTTTCATTTTGCAGCAATGGTCCTGGCGTCCTGCTAGTAAAAGAACTTATTGTATCAGCATTATTACAGCGACATTTGTAAGCTGCCACAGACAAAAGCTTTATTCACTGGCAAGTTTGAACACTAGGCCTGTCTCAGAACATGAGATGTGGTTGCTCTGCAGTGGCCACCACAGGATGACAATGGACAAAGACTACTGAAGGTTTGAAACTCCCACTCTTTCTTCCGAGGCTGTCCATTCCACAATGTTTCACTGAATCACTCCCAACCTGCACACTGGTGTCAAATAGATTCATGTAAACAAGTGGGGCATGTTAATTAAAAGATTTTTATGTTGAATTCTACAAAATAGGTCTGGGATAAGGTGTAATTTCCTTCAAACAAATACTGGGGGGGATCAAATTCTTTAACTTAGGGCCGAACCTTTAATTATTGGAGCCTGAGCAATGTGGGCGAGAGCGAGATATGTGGCTGAATTAGATGAGAATTTGGGTAGGTTCCATCTCGACAGTGGGAGTATATCACTCTACCTGTGATGCTGTACAAAAGCAGCATGAAAAAGATACTTGTTAGGCAATGGCAAGTGCCAATTGACAGAGTTTAAAGTTTGTTGAAGTTCAATTCACTCCATTAGTACTCAACTTTCTATATTACCAAACTTGCCATACAAGCTAGATGTCAAGAAAACACGACATGGAACGCAGAGAAAGTACCTAGCCATTTCAGTTTTCCACTTACACTGAACAACCTCCATTTTGACTAGGCAGAAGTGGGTACTGCAGATGCTGGAGATTAGAGTCAAGATTAGAGTGGTGCTGGACATTCCTAATGAAGGACATCTGCCCGAAACATTGATTTTCCTGCTCCTTGGCTGCTGCCTGACTTGCTGTGCTTTTCCAGCACCACTCTAATCGTAACCCCTATTTTGACCCTGGGCACCAACGTCTCATAGAACATGGAACATAGAATCACTTCAATGTGGAAAGAGGCCATTTCATTAAAAACTATTTCAGTTTGTCTCATAATGTGCAACATATGAATTGAAGAGGCCCTTTAGTCACAAATGATATATCTACTTCTTAATTTGCTATTTTAGATTCAGTGATTGTGTGTTTGACTATTCTATGATTAAACAAATCATTCTGGCAATAGCTCGAATTAGAATCTCTACAGTGTGGAAACAGGCCATTTGGCCCAACAAGTCCATACCAACCCTCCAAAGAGAATCACATTCAGACCCATTCCCCTAATCCTACTACTCTACATTTCCCCTAACTAATGCACCTATCCTCCACCTCCTTGAACGTTAAAGGAACTTAGCATGGCCAATTCACCTAACCTGCACATCTTTGGATTGTGGGACGAAACTGGAGCACCTGGAGCAAACCCACACAGACAGAGGAAGAATATGCAAACTCCACACAGAAAGTTGCTCAAGGCTGGAATCAACCCCAGATTCCTGGCGCTGTGAGGCAGCACTGCTAACCACTGAGCCATCATGCCACCCAAATTGCTTAACAATTCCTTAACAAATTTAAAATAAATTAAAGTGTTATACATTAATCAACAATGAGGTCACCTAATACTGCGATTATTGAAAGTAAAAGAAAATGCTGAAATACTCAGTACATTATGGCAACATCTATGGAGAGAATGAGTTGATCAGCTCAGTCTTCCCATTTTTTCATGAAGTGTCAGTTTCGAGGAATTTACGAGGCCTAGTGATTTCTTTTACACCTTCTCCTACTGCTCTCCTCATAACTATATAATTGACCTCCGCGATGCCTTTCTTGTTCAATCGTGCAATTGCAGAAGCCAAAACTCTTGTCGATGCTGGGACTTTCAGTATAGATGCTGTAGGTGCCATATTTACACACGAGCTGTGCAACACTTCAAACACAGCATACCAGTAATGACCATTCCAAGTTCCATGGCATTAGGAAAGGAGTTGACAAAGAAAGGGAAATTGACAAACTGTTTCGCCAACAGTGACATTGAGACCTGCTGGAATGATGGAGACGAGGTATTCCATCTTCCCTCAGGACGACAGGAGAGACCACGGCACCAGAAACTGCCAGCTTGAGGTTGAGGTTGACCACATGGAATAGTGCAGTGGCCATAGTTGAGAGGAATGTGCAACAATGCTGCAAGAAGGTTCATGATCTGTACTGTGCAAGGGGAAACATCCTAATTTCCTCCCTGCTAGCTCACACTCACTCTAACATGGTCACTGCATGCACATCTCACCAAGGCTAATGGTCGATTATTGTCTACTTCACAAAGCCTTGATGACCTCTGTGCCTTCTACTCACCCATTTGGGTTACCACACCAGCTATTCTACTCTTGCACTGCCACTTGCAGCTCATCCAACCATTTTCATCTCACTCAACCTCCCCCTTTGTCTCCTTGCAGGCGATAGGTCAAAAAAGGCAAAGACTGGCAGCAGGATGTTCAATTTATAAATGATCTGGATGTGGGCATAGAAGGATGGGTTCGTAAATTTGTGGAAAACACTAAGGTAGGCAGAGTTGTGGATAGTGCCCAAGGATGTTGTGGGTTACAGAGGCCCATAGATAAGATGCAGAGAAGTGGCAAATGGAGTTTAATGTGGAAAAGTCTGAGGTCATTCAACTTTGGAAGAAATAACAGGAATGCAGAGTACTGGGCTAATGGTAAAATTCTTGGCAGTGTGGATGAACAGAGAGATCTCAGTGTCCTGGTGCATAAATTCCCAAAAGTTACCACCCAGGTTGAGAGTGTTGTTTAGAAGGCATATGTGTGTTGGTGTTTATTGGTTGGGGGATTGAGTTTAGGACCCATGAGGTCATGCTTCAGCTATACAAGACACTGGTAAGGCTGCACCTGGAGTATTGCATGCAGTTGTGGTCACCACATTATAGACAGGATGTGGAAGCTTTGGAAAGGGTTGAGAGGAGATTTACTAGGATGTTGCCTGGTATGAAAGGAAGATCTTATGAGGAAAAGCTAAGGGAACGGAGGCTGTTTTCGTTGGAGAGAAGAGGGTTGAGAGGTGACTTAATTGAGACATATAAGATAATCAGAGGGTTAGATAGGGTGGACAGTGAGAGCCTGTTTCCTTGGATGGGGAAGGACAACATGAGGGAACATAACTTTAAGTTGAGGGGCGATAGATTTAGGACAGATGTCAGGAGTAGTTTCTTCACTCAGAGAGTAGTAGTGGTGTGGAATGGCCTGCCTGCAACAGTAGTAGACTCACCGACTTTAAGGGCATTTAAATTGGTATTGGACATACATGTGCACAATAATGGAACGGTGTAGGTTAGTTGGGCATTAGATTATTTTCACAGGTCAGTGCAAAATCGAGGGCTGAACGTTCTATATTCTATGTCCTAATATTTATTTTCTGAAGACAAAGGAAGCGATGATCCTTGAGTTGAGCAGAGATTCATGTGGCAATGTCCAGATCTTCATTTCCATGTAATCTGGTTCTGAAGAAGGGCCATATTGGGCTCAACGTTCACTCTGTTTCTCTATCCATAGAAGTTTTCCTGTATTACCTATGTTTGTTTCAGATTTCCAGCATCTACAGTATTTTGTTCTTATTCAAGAATCAAAGATTGGGTGAAAGTCAGGAAAAAGTGAATGAAGGGCTCACCTTCCATTGCCAAAGGCAATAGTGATGGAACAAGAAAAGAAACAAAATAACAAAAGATGCCCAAGTGAGTGTTCAGCTGACAGAAAGAACAACACACAACAGAAAGGATACAAGATGAACAAAGGAAATGATCTGAAATTGTTGAACGCAAATGTTGAGTCCAGAAGATTGTACAGTGTCTAAACAAAAGGTGAAACACTGCTTCTCAAGTATATTTGGAGCTTCATGGGGATGGTAAGCTTAGGACTTGTTCTCACGCACAGGAAACCTGTTCCATTATCATTCAAGATTCGCTTTATACTGTGCTGGGCTCCTTGCCAGCCTGAAATGTGCTTCTGAGTAGACACCTCGTTAATCTGGAGATAAAACAAGAAAGTGAGGCAAGGCAGCTCAGTGTGAAAGGTCTGCAACAATACTTAGAGAGAATGTGTAGAACTGAAGAAAACTACACCAGAGAAGCAGACAACATTGTACAAACCCTACAGCACTCAGTGCTTTAGATTGTGCAGAATCACGGAATTGTTACAATGCAGAAAGACTTGTTGCCAATCTCCTGCTTTATCTCCAAATCATTTAATGTCCTTTTGAATGCTTCAATTGAGCATGTCTCCTCTACACTTCTAGGCATTGCTTTCTAGATCCCATCAACTCATTGTGTATAAAGGCCTCACCTCACCTCACTTTTGCAAAACACTTTAAAACTGTGGCCCTTGGTTCTCAATCCCTTTTTGAGACAGTTTCTCCCTATCCATTCTGTTCTAGTCCATCATGCTTAAGAAAACTTCTGTCAAGGAAAAGAGTCAAAATTTCTCCATGCTATCCTCATAATTGAAATTTCTCACCCCTGGAACCATGCAACATAGAGACTACCTCTTCTGTACTCTCTACATTGCATTCTCATCCTTCCTATGGTGTGGCACCCAGAACTGTGTATAATACTTCATGTGAGGCCAAACTGGTTTCTTATATAGGTTCAACATAACCACTCTGCTGTTGTACAATATGTCCCTATTAATGAAACCTAAAATACTGTATGTTTTATCAGACATGCTAGACTCTCCACCTGTCTTTGCCACTTTTAATGGCTGATGCATGGATACACCCAGGTCTGTCTGTTTTGGCACATTCTTTAAACTGGTAACCCTCTTTATGCACTGTCTATCTCTGGTCGTTGCAGTAAAATGTATCACCTCATACTTCTCTGCATTGAACTTCCTCTGTCATTTACCTGCCCACTCCACCGACTTGTCTGTATCCTTTTGAAGTTCTACACTGTTCTCACATTTTACAGTGCTCATAAATTGTGTGTCATTTGCAAGCTTTTAAATTGTGCCCTGCCTTAAAGTCACCTGCCAGACCTATATGCCCAGTCCAGTTGACTGACTGCGGTGTATTTGTGAAGTTGATAAAAGACTTCTTTTAAAATCCTGCTTAGCTAAAGACAGTCATTAATCAAAAACAGTTCAGCTGTGCTTGACAGGGTAGGAGCCAAAGTAGGAGATTGTTGTGGAAATAAAGCATAAAACAAAAACATACTCAGCCAAATATGGGGAGTGGGAGTAATAGAACAGTGCATCTGGTTAACTACCTTAGTGCACTATAACCAAGAAAATACTTGTGATAAGTGATAATCTTCATAATTGGTTGTGTTTGTTATTGAAAATTACAAGTGATTGTGTCTAAATGGAAGGAAATTACTGTAAATGAGCCATTGGAATCTGATGTGCAGTACTGGTACTTTTGAACTTGCAATAAAGTGCCTTTTGAGAAAATATAGTTGCTCAAAGCTCTCTTTACAAACATTATGTTGGCAGAAATAGTTTACCAGCTATTTGCATTAAATGGTGATTGTTAAAGACACGTTAGACCAATGAGTCACATATGCCTTTTGGGAAAATATTTCCAATTTAGAAAGTTCAATTTTGATGTATAGAAAAATCTATACAGATTCATAAAAAAGTAGTTTTGTTTGTATCTTGTGGGCTGATCTGTACATTGAATACTAAAGTTTAAGTTGCTGTTGCCAGTTCATAAACTATCTCCAGGACTTTTCTCTTTTGTCCATGCTCAAAAGGCAATTTCCCAAATGTGATCAAACTTCCTGCAGGCTGAAAAGTGCAGCTCTGTTCATGCCATGTGTGTGGAATAATGGCCTAAAGTTTAATAAATAATTTTTATTTGACATACACAGCACATAAACATTCAGCATGGGAAAAGTGCTCAAAATCCTAGAGATCTACCTGCTGGAGGTGAGTCTCATTAAGGTGAGAGGTTAAGAGCATCTTCCTAAGTTTGCAGATGACACCAAAATTGGAGGTGTAGTGGACAGCGAAGAAGGTTACCTTAGATTACAATGGGATCTTGATCAGATGGGCCAATGGGCTGAGAAGTGGCAGATGGTGTTTAATTCAGATAAATGCGAGGTGGTGCACTTTGGGAAAGCAAATCTTAGCAGGACTTATAATCTTAATGGTAAGGTCCTAGGGAGTGTTGCTGAACAAAGAGACCTTGGAGTGCAGGTTCATATCTCCTTGAACGCGGAGTCGCAGGTAGACAGGCTAGCGTTTGGTATGCTTTCTTTTATTGGTCAGAGTATTGAGTACAGGAGTTGAGAGGTTATGTTGCAGCTGTACAGGACATTGGTCAGGCTACTGTTGGAATATTGCGTGCAATTCTGGTCTCCTTCCTATCAGAAAGATGTTGTGAAACTTGAAAGGGTTCAGAAAAGATTTACAAGGATGTTGCCAGGGTTGGAGGATTTGAGCTATAGGGAGAGGCTGAACAGGCTGGGGCTGTTTTCCCTGGAGTGTCAGAGGCTGAGGGGTGACCTTATTGAGGTTTACAAAATTATGAGGAGCATGGATTGGATAAATAGACAAAGTCTTTTCCCTGGGATGGGGGAATCCAGAGCTAGAGGGCATAGGTTTAGGGTGAGAGGGGCAAGATACAAAAGAGACCTAAGGGGCAATTTACTCTGACCAATAAAAGTTTCAGTTTATGATTCTGATTTCCAGCACCTGCAGTTATGTGTTTTTTTTTGCCTTCTTCATACACAGCTTGCAATTCTCCTCTCCTTCCCTGAGAGTCCAGGTGGCACACATTTTTGACATGAAAGTCAGAGTGAACATTTGGTGATTGGATCCTTGCCGATTGCTTGATCCAGGCACCATCTAGCTGCTTCTTCAGAATCAGATGCTGCATGGTCCATGTTTGCATTCTGCCTTGACCCTTCATTCACATAAATCAGCATGGCAAACCACCAACCTCACCATATAGTAATGCATGCTTTTGAACCAACTCATACTCCATTTCAGCTATTTGACACCTTACTTTGGAGAACAGGGACACCTATGACTTGCATGTTTCTGCCAGGATTGTTAGTGTGCAGGGACACACACTCATGCATCTATATAGGAAAAATCTTATGGTTGTTACTTTCTTAGTGTTTGCTCACTCTGTGCTTACTTAGAGGCTGCCAGCCTTTGTCCTCATCACAGTGAGGATACTATGCTTTATTAGAATACATTCACTGCCTTCAGAACTGACTTACTGGCTGCCAGCCTCTGTTTGGGTCACACTGCTTTCTGAGTGCACCAGGCCTTTAGGGCTCAGTTGCACACTGCCAGCTTCTGTGGCTAGTACTGTTGCTTAGCACAGAAAGTGTCCATCAAGACCACCAGGTCCTTGGCAGTGAAATGAAGAGAGAGCTATCCTTTCCTCTGGGCCATGTGTTCAGAAACAATAGTCAAACATCACAGTGTGATGGACTGTTCCTGGCTTGCTGAATTGAAAGTGATATGCAGCTATTCTTTAAATATGGCACCTGTGGTATGATCTCAGGAAAATTCGAACTGTGGTGACCACATCTTGAGAAAAGACCCTAAGAGCTTATTTGCATAATTAATGAGGTGAAGAAATTGACTTGATGGAAGAAGACAGAGAGTCAAGGTGGAGGCTTGAAGGCATGTGATAAGTGTTACGTCGCAACAATCAGTTCTGGGCACACTGTTGTTAACATTAATATAAATGAGTTGGATAAGAATACAAGAGGCACAGTTAGTAAGTTTGCATGTGATACCAGAATTGTTGGCATAGTGGACAGTGAAAAAGGTCATCTAAGAGTACAACTGGATCTTGATCAACTGGACCAGTTGGCTGAGGAATGACAGATGGAGTTTAATTTATATAAATACAAGATGTTGCATTTTGATAAGACAAACCAGGGCAGGACTTACACAGTTAATGCGAGGGGAAAGTGAGAACTGCAGATGCTGGAGATCAGAGTTGAGACTATGGTTCTGCTCAGGCAGCACAGTAGAAGAGTCAACATTTCGGGCAAGAGCCCTTCATCAGGAATTGCCAAGGCCCTGAGGAATATTGTCGAACAGAGAGACCTGGGGTTGTAGATACATAGTTCCTTGAAATTGGTATCACAGGTAGACAGGGTGGTGAAGAGGCATTTGGTATGTTTGCCTTCATTGCTCAGAGCACTGAATATAGGAGTTGGGACATCATGTTGCGGCTGTACTGGACATTGGTGAGGCCACATTTGGAGTACTGCGTACAGTTCTGGTTGCGCCGCTATAGGAAGGATGTTATTGAACTGGAAACGATGCAGAAAACATTTATTAGGATGTTACTAGGACTGTAGGGTTTGAGTTATAAGCAGAGGCTGGATAGATTGGGACTTTTTCCCCTAGTGTGTAGTTGACTGAGGGGTGGCCTTATAGAGGTTTGTAACATCATAAGGTGCATAGAAAAGGTGAATAGTCATGGATTTTATTCCTAGGGGTGGGGGTGTCCAAATGTAGAGGACACATGTTTAAGGTGAGAGGGGAAAGATTTAAAAGGGAACCAAGGGGCAACTTTTTCACACAGAGGTATATTGAACGAGCTGCAAAAGGAAGTGTTAGAGTCGCGTATAATTGCAACATTTGGGCAGGTACGTGGATGGGAAAGATTTAGAGGGAGATGGGCCAAATGCAGGCAAATGGGACTAGGAAAACTAATCAGCATGGGCATGCTGGGCTAAAGCGTCTATTCCGGTGCTATATGACACTATGACTGTATGACTTTAAGAATAGAAGTTTGTGTGAGAAAAGGTTGCTCTGAGCCATGGTGGACCAGGAGCCTTGAATCTCACTGGAATCTCTTTGGCTGAAAATGGGAAAATTCAACATCATAAAATTGATTGACACGAGCCAATTGTCATCATTAAATGTAAATAGTATTAGCAAATGAAGTGTCTGAACCAAAGTTCTAGGAGTCATTGAACTGAAAATGAATCAAATTATTGGATAATACAATCCCATACCAATCAAAATTAGTACTTCAATTATTTATGGTACAAATGTACAAGAGGGCGAATGGGAAAGGAGAAATCTGGGGTGAATTGGAGTGGAATATAAGCACTTGCACAGACCAGTCTGTGTTCTGGATTCTATGTAATTTATTTTGATTCTATGCAATGTTTAATGATTAGAGGATAGCCATTGCTTTTGCAGTAAATTAATTATTTCTCCCAAGTGAGCTATTTTGATGCTTTATCATTCATTTCATGAACTAACTCATTTAGGTTTAATTTCAGCTGGCTAATAATTGACAACATGAGAAAGAGAATTATTCATCTAATACCTCAGAGTGATCTGTTTACAATTAGGAAACTGAATATTTATAACAGGAACTTACAAAAAAACTTGGATACAAAAAAAACTTTGCAGCCATTAAATTGTTTTTGAAGTGTAGACACTGGTTATTTTGTCGGCAAACAGAGCAGCCAAATTTTTCATCTCCACAAGTAGTAATGGAATAAATGACCAGACAATCTATCTTTGGCCATGATATTTCAGGGTGAATGTTTGGACCCGAGGAGAGCTCCTTGCAATTTTTGAAGCAAAATTATGGGACCTCTTGCATCCTTTAGGAAAGGGAGATACAAGGCTGGATTTTTGTGAAGTAGGGATGACTTTTGAAAATGGTAGATGAGTCCTGCCCCTATATACTACAGAGCTATGGAGATGCGGCATGAATCACATAAGCTGGAAAGTCAAACTCATTACGGCCACTTGAATTGAATTCAAAGAGACCTTACTTTAGTTGCTCCAAAGGTATTAATCAACAGTGTGGGAGTCACAATTTAGATTAGGTTCCCTACAGTGTGGAAACAGGCCCTTCAGCCCAACCAGACCACACCGACCCTTCGAAGAGAAACCCACCCAGACCCATTTCCTTCTGACTAATGCACCTAACACTATGGGCAATTTAGCCTGGCCAATTCGCCTGACCTACACATCTTTGGACTGTGGGAGGAGACTGGAGCACTCGGAGGAAACCCACGTAGACACAGGGAGAATGTGCAAACACCACACAGACAGTCACCCAAGGCTGGAATAGAAGTAAATGCACTTAAAGAGCATGGAAGATCTGATTGAGTGTCATGATCTGAAGTTTTTAAAAATTCCCTGTGATTTAATTGGGAAACAAAATGGGCTGCAGCTAACAGTGAGAGTTTAAAACAAACTCTTGGCAGGACTACTCTGATTGACTGTTCATTGGTAACTGATAGGTTAGAAAAGTAAATTACCATCTGTTTGCGCAGTTTCAACAGAAGTAATTGCTGACATTTTCCAAGGCCTATGACAATATTGTTATGAATACTTGTCTGAGGGTAAGAAGCTGCAATTATGAGGCAGAGAAGTCTGAGTTCAGAGTGGACAATTTTCTGACTTGAGATACCCATTGCAGTAGTGGAAATCCAGCTCCTGCAAAAATCTAGCCGCTGGATGTTACATGCTCCTGCTGTATGAAGATTCCGTGGAGTGGCATGTAATGTAGGAAAGGTGGCTCACCCCCCCTCATGATGCCAAATTTGGAAGCTTACTCACCATATATAACTAAACAATTGGGGGTCAATTGAGATTGTTAAAGCTGAGTTGTCACAAATGTAACTCTTCCCATCCTATAATAATATTGGTATGAACAGATGGATTGGTGTGGAATTGCAATTTTTCTTTAAACTGTTTCAAATGGTGGTTTAAAATGATCGGGGAGAATGTGCTACTGATTTCCTTCAGCAGCACATTCCAACAAGACAGCCCACCTCTTACCTGCATATCCTTTAAAAGCCACCCCTATCCCTCAGAGTTACAAAATGAACTAGAGCTCAAAGCCCCGGATTCACCCACATCTGGGATCCATGGGGAAGCCTGCTCCCAGTTAGCAGCATCCACCCTGACGATACTTCTGACCAACTGGAATTGGGGATTATTTTTGATTTGGGAAGTTTATGATATTAACTATTGCTGTGTGAAGGTCACAATACAAAACATACTTGAGAAAAATTTGGCTTGCAACTTGACAGAAACTGTGGGCAGAATGTAACACCTTGCTCTGGGGTGGTCTCAGAAGCATGGACATTTAATCAGCTGGGAGGGTGCCATTCCACTTGTGCTTTGATTAAGTCTACTTGAGGAGATCCATGGATGGCCTTCTCACCCACCACTAATGGGAACAGTTAAGTGAAGAATTATTAACTCAGCAATGGGCAGGAAGTTCACCATGTGGGGAATGCAACAAGAAACCTTTGCATGGTTGATTGAAGGCTTCTGAACGTGGGGGGTCCCTCAAGCAAATAGGCTAAGTGCATGACTGAGGGACCCAGCATCAGGAAGGTTTGGGCTTGGGAGGTGCACAAGGGAATCATTCCCCCTGCTCTTCTTGCTGACTCTGCCCGTTCTGAGACCAGTACCCCACGACCTCCTTCCCATCACCACTCATCTGTGGCTTGACATCCATTGATGAAAGGCTGTCTCCTCTGTAGTGCTGCCATTCAATAGAGATGATAGACACTGATTGGCTGACAGCTTTCAATGGGCTTTTACCTCTACCTTCATGGGCCCTGATCTCAGGGAAGCCACACCATTGTCCAGTAGCACTTAGTCATAGAGATGTACAGCACGGAAACAGACCCTACATTTAATGTGGAGGGCTTTCTCTGTAAGAGATGACAAACAGCTCCCACTAGCTTTCCAACCAATGGCTCAATCTCCACTGTTTCTATTTTAAGCAATTCTTTTTGCGCATTTAACCATACTTAAGAAAAACAATCATATGGAAAAATACAACATGACAAACAGGAGAGAAAATGTGAAGTCTACAAAGGGAACAGTAAGAGATGACAGAGAGCTGCTGTCAAAAAGTTGGATTTTAATGACATTTTTAAATGTGAGCAAGGAATCAAGTGGTGAGAGCTTCAGGCTGGTTACTGAAAGAATATTGAGTCTAGTGGTAAGATAATCACAGTAACTACAGAAAGAGGAATGTTTTGTGCTGACTTTGTGGAAGTATTGAATTAGCAGGGATTTATTTTAGTGGATTTAACTACATTTGATGTTTCAATGATGTGGAGTGCTTGAGGGACCTGTTTTAAAGTGAATGTCGATTTTTCATCTAGATAATTTATAATGCTATATATGTTTGACATAATGAACTTTTATTGATTGTATGTGATTATATTACTTCCCACAATGTAAGAGATGTATTAATAGTATATCATTGTAAAAACATGTTGGTCTCCTTTATGCGCACAACTCCTTTACACTGCATTCTTGCTTGAGCAAAAGCATTTACAAGATATGCAGATTCAAAGAATTTGCTGGAAGAAGCCATTCAGCCCCTCATGTCTGCACATGTTCTCTAAATTAGCAATATACTTAGTGCCATTGTCCCATCTTCTCCCTCTAACTCTGCATACACTTCCTTTTCAGGTAACAGTGTACTTTCCTTTTCAATACTTCGATTGCAGCTGCCTCCACTAAATCTCAGGTAGTGAATTCCAGACTGAACAACTTATTAAGTTTTCTGTCATGTTGCTTTTGTTTCTTTTACCAATTACTTTAAGCCTGTCCTCTCTGGTTCCCAACCTTTTCATGAACATAGAACAGTGGACTGTACAGAACAGGAATAGGTCCTTCGGCCCATGATGTTGTGCTGAACATGATGCTACATTAAACTTCTGCCGCCCCTTGATCCATACACTCCCATCCCTTACATACTCACGTACCTACCCAAAAGTCCCTTAAATGCCCCTATCCTATCTGCCTCAACCATCACCCCTGGCAGTGCATTCCAGATTCCCACCACTCTCTGTTTAGAAAACTTGCCCCTCACATCTCCTTTGAACTTTCCCCCTCACCTTAATTCCATGCCCCTCTAGTATTAGGCAATTCAACTCTGAGAAAAAGCTTCTGACTACTGCTAAGTGGAGCACTGTGTCATATCAGAGTGTGGGTTTTAAATTCACACCCAGCAAAAATGGACTCTAGGTAACAAATTGATAGCATGAAATTACAGAATTTGAAGGTGCAGGATCTGTGTGATTAGAATCGAGGAACAGCAAACAGAAAAAAGATCCTGTTGGGAGTTTTGTACAGGCCTCCTAGCATAGTCAGGATGTGGGGAAGGAAATGATTCAGTAAGTGGATAAGGCATTTAAGAAAGGCAATACTACAATAATCATGGTGGACTTCAAAATGCAAAAGGTAAACTGGGTAAATCTGGTAGGGCACATCTCAAAGAAAGGAGTTCATGGAATATTAAGGAGGTGGTATTTTGGTGCGGCTTGTGGTATAGCCCACTAGGGAATGAACAATTCTAGATTTGGTGATCTGTAATGAGGCAGACTTAATTAGGAAGTTTAAGATTAAGTAACCTCTAAGGGGCGGTGACAATAATCTGATAGAATTCACCCTGCTATTTGAGAGGGAGAAACTGGAAACAGTTGTATTGGCATTACAATTGTAAAAATGAAATGACAAACACATTTGGGAGGAGCTGGCCAGAGTTGAGTGGAAGGGGAGCGTAGCATGGAAGGTGGTGGAGAAGCGATGGCAGGAGTTTCTGGGATGGTTCAAGAGACATAGCAGAAATTCTTCCCTAGGAAGAAGAAACATAATAAAGTGAGGATGAGACAACCATGGCTGATGAGGGAAGTTTGGGACAGCATAAAAGCAAAAGAAAGGGATACAATGTGGTGAAGCTTAATGGGAAGCTTAATTGAGAAGATTTCAAAGACCAGCAGAGGGCAACTAAAAAAACAATAATGGGGGAGAAATAGGAGCATAAGTTAGTTAGCATTATCAAAGAAGATTGCAAGACTTTTTTAATAGTTTTATAAAATTCAGCGGGTAGAAGATTGGACCACTGGAAAATAAGGCTGGAGGAGTAGGTGCATGTGCATGTAGAAGTGATTGCTGGGCCCCTTGCTGAGATATTTGTCTCATTGATAATCACAGGTGAGGTGCCAGAAGACTTGAGGTTAGCTAACGTGGTGCCACTATTTAAGAAAGGTGGTAAGAAAAAGCCAGGGAACCATAGACTGTTGGGCTTGACATTGGTGGTGGGCAAGTTGTTGGACGGAATCCTGAGGGACAGGATTTACATGTATTTGGAAAGGCAAGGACTGATTAGGGATAGTCAGCATGGCTTTGTGTGTGGGAAATCATGTCTCACAAACTTGATTGAGTTTTTTGAAGAAGTAACAAAGAGGATTGATGAAGGCAGAGGATTGATGTGATCTATATAGACTTCAATAAGGCGTTTGACAAGGTTCCTCATGGGAAACTGGTTAACAAGGTTAGATCTCATGGAATACAGGGAGAACTAGCCATTTGGAAACAGAACTGGCTGGAAGGTAGAAGACAGAGGGTGGTGGTGGAGGATTGTTTTTCGGACTGGAGGCCTGTGACCAGTGGAGTGCCGCAAAGATCAGTGCTGGGTCCTCTATTTTTTGTCATTTACATAAATGATTTGGATGTGAACACAGGAGATATAGTTAGACACCAAAATTGGAGGTGTAGTGGACAGCGAAGAAGGTTACCTCAGATTACAACAGGATCTTAATCAGATGGGTCAATGGGCTGAGAAGTGGCAGATGGAGTTTAATTTAGATAAATGTGAGGTGCCGCATTTTGGGAAAGTGAATTAGAGCAGACATATACTTAATGGTAAGGTCTAGGGAGTGTTGTTGAATAAAGAGATCTTGGAGAGCAGGTTCATAGTTCCTTGAAAGTAGGGTCGAAGGGAGATAGGATACTGAAGAAGGCATTTGGTATGCTTTTCTTTATTGTTCAGAGCACTGAATATAGGAGTTGGGAGGTCATGTTGCGGCTGTATGGCATATTGGTCAGGCCACTTTTGGAATATTGCATGCAATTCTGGTCTCCTTCTTATTGGAAGGATGTTGTGAAACTTGAAAGAGTTCAGAAAAGATTTACAAGGATGTTGCCAGGGTTGATGGATTTGGGCGATAGGAAGAAGCTGAATAGGCTAGAGCTGTTTTTCCTGGAGCGTTGGAGGCTGAGGGTTGACCTTATAGAGGTTCATAAAATCATGAAGGGCATGGATAGGGTAAACAGACAAGGTCTTTTCCTGGGGTGGGGAAGTCCAGAACTAGAGGGCACAGGTTCAGGGTGAGAAGGGACAGACCAAAGAGGTAATGTCTTCAAGGAGAGGATGGTGCAAGTATGGAATGAGCTGCCAGAGGAAGTGGTGGAGGCTGGCACAATTATGGCATTTAAAAGGCAACTGGATGAGTATATGAATAGGAAGGGTTTAGAGGGATAGGGGCACCATGCTGGCAAATGAGACTAGATTAGGTTGGGATATCTGGTCGGCACGAACGAGTTGGAATGAAGGGTCTGTTTCCGTGCTGTACGTCTCTATGACTCTATGAGTAATAATGTGGAATAAAGAAATGGGAGAGGAACTGAGTAAGTACACTGAGTAAGTTGTCACAGAAGAAGACACCTGTAGCATACCAGACCTTCAAGAGAGTCAGGGAGTTGAGATGAGTGTCGTGACCATCGCGAAGGAGAAGGTACTGGGAAAGCTGAAACCTTGAAGATAGTTAAATGACCCAGACCAGATGAACTACACCCCAGAATTCTGAAAGTGATAGCTGAGGAGAATTGTGGAGGCATTGACGGTGATGTTTCAAGAGGCTCTGGAGTCATGGATGGTCCCAGAAGACTGCAAAATGGCTCATGTAACATCCTTGTTTAAGAAGGAAGATAGTTGGAAGATAGGAAACTCAGTCTTTGCTAAAATGTTAGAGCCCATTATTAAGGATGAGATTGTGGAATAGCATGGTAAAATAGGGCTGAGTTAGCATGGCTTTGTCAAGGAAAGGTCATGTCTGACGCATCTGATAGAATATTTGGGGAGGTAATGAGCTAGTGAATGTGATCGTTTTGGATTTTCAGAAGCCTTTGATAAGGTGTGCACAGGAGGTTACTAAATAAGATGACAGCCCAAGGTGCTGGTGTGGATAAAGGATTAACTAACTGGCAAAAGGCAGAGAGTAAGGATAAAGGAGTCTTTTTCAGGATGGCACCTAGTGATTAGTGCAGTCTCACAGGGGACCGTGTTGGGCCTGCAGCTATTTACATTATGCAGAACAACCTCGATTGTCCGAACGAGACTGGCAGGGAGTATTTTCTTTGGATAATTGATTGTTTGGATAACTGATCAGAATCGGGAAATATCTCAAATCAAGTAAACAGGAAGTTGAATTAATTTAATGTTTGCACCAGACAGAGACAATTCAGCCGGTGGGAAGATCACCTTCGGGTGTACACCGAGCTGCCACCTCCAACCTTTTCAGCCGGACTCCGAGGCCACCTTCTCCTCTCCTATCCTTTGTTTCTTCTCCTTCGGATCTCTCTCCTTAGCAACCACCAGCCCTGTGCTTCCTCCACTGCCGCTGGTTGGAAACGCGGCCTCACACAACCGTTCCCAGGACTGAGGCACAAAGTGGATGCAACATCATCTACCACCGGGTCTTCGCACAACATGCGACATAATGGCACAGTGGTTAGCACAGCTGCCCCAGAGTCCCAGGTTCAATTCCAGCCTCGGTGACTCTCTGTGTGGAGTTTGCACATTCTCCTCATGTCTGTGTGGGTTTCCTCCCTGTGCTCCGGTTTCCTCCCACAATCCAAAGATGTGCAGGTCAGGTGAATTGGCCATGCTAAATTGCCCATCATGTTAGATGCATTAGGCAGAGGGAAATGGGTCTGGGTAGGTTACTGTTTAGAGGGTCGGGTTGGGCCAAAGGGCCTGTTTCCACACTGTAGAGAATCTAATCTAATCAAAAGAACAGTTCCACTCCTTTCTGGAAATCTATTGCAGGAGCTAGACAACTAGATCCTCTACTGTTAAATTTATCTCAATCATTTTATATTTTAAAATGAGAGGCAGAAAGAAAGAAAAAAAATGACAGAGGCAGAGTGAGAGAGAAGTTGCTGAGTTCACTGGTGGGCAGTCTGTCTTGGAAAGAGAGTTTCTGCAGGTAGTGACAGAGTCCAGTTTCCAGTCTCAAACTTTGGGACCTTGAAATCTTTTTCAGATAATCCTGAATTTGGATAATTGATGTTCGGATAACCGAGGTAGTCCTGTACATGATTGATCTGGATGAAGGAACTGGAAGTGTTGTTGCAAAGTATGCAGGTGATACAAGCTAGGTGAAGGGGCAGGCAGCATTGGGAAGGCAGAGAGGCTGCAGAAGGTCTTGGACAAGTTAGGAGAGTGAGCAAAGCAGATGGAATACAATGTAGGAAAATGTAAGATTAAGCACTTTGGTTGAAAGAATAGAGGCATAGACTATTTTCTAAATGGTGTGATGATACTATGGCTTTAAGAGATGTATTTTGTCTTTTTTTATGTAGACAGGTTGAGGCAGAGGAAATTAGCAGTTTGCTTCAAGCCTATAAAGTAAACATCTTGTGAGGCATTGGAGTTTCTTTTAAAAGTTGGAACCATAGAAGCAGTCTGGTTGGGTGGGACCAAGCACCCACAGAGCCAAGATTTTAGTTGTAGCTTTCAGTAGCAGTTGGGGTTTGGAAGCTGCTGTACATTTCTCTCTGGTCCAGCAAAATGCTTGATTTTCTCTCTCTCTCTCTCTCTCTCTCTCTCTCTCTCTCCCCCCCCCCCTCTCTTTCTCTGTACCCCCCCTCTCTCTCTCAGAATTTTCTCTTTATATTCTTTCCTCCTGAACTGGAGAATTGCCTATGTGATAATCAATTTTGTACTTGTGAGATATTACTATTTTGGAATAGTTGCGGTTTAGTAGTTAAATAATCTACTAAATAATTCCTTTAAACTTTCCAACAGAGTTAAGTTATTCCTATCCTTCTTTCTTTAGTTTGTATCCTGTATGAATAAAGTGTGTTTTGCTTCAAGCCTGGTAGTGTGACCAATCGGATTTCATCCAGAATGCAATATGTGACATTTGCCTTTAAAATAAGAAAAAGTATGGGTCTAGACTATCTCCTTTACACATTTTGAGGGGGTTTGGTCTGATCCATAACAATGGGAAAAGGCTTCAGAAATCTGAAGCAAAAAAAGGGTCTTGCGAGTCCCAGTTCAGGATTCTCTTAAGATTAACAAATAGATTCAACTTGTAGCTCGGAAAGCAAATGCAATGTTAGCATTCATTTCAAGAGGGCTAGAATACAAAAGAAGAGTATACCTCTAAGGCTGTAAAAGGCTCTGGTCAGACCACATTTGGAATACTGTGAGCAGGATAAGGCCCTGTATGTAGGGAATGATGTGCTGGACTTGGAGGGGGTCCAGAGGAGATTTACAAGAATGATCCCGGGGATGAAGAGCTTGTCATGTTAGGAACGATTGAGGATTCTGTGTCTGTACATCAGTGGGATTTAAAAGGATGATAAATACTGAGAGGCCTGGGTAGAGTGGAAATGGAGAAGACGTTTCCACGAGTAGAAGAGACTGGGACCCCAAGGGCACTGCCTCAGAGTGAAAGGATGACCCTTTAGAATTGAGATGAGGAGGAATTTCTTCAGCTAAAAAGAGTTGAATCTGTGGAACTCAATGTTGCAGAGGCCTGTGGAGGCCAAGTCATTGAATGTATTTAATGATAGATTCTTGATTAGTAAGGGGATCAAGGGTTACAGGGAAAAGGTGTAAGAATTGAGTAAAAAAAAGTCTATAACCATATTAAACTGTGGAGCAGAGTTGCTAGGCTGAATAGTCTAATTTTTGTTCAAATGTCTTCTGGTCTTTTGGCAAATTTAAATTTGGGTCAAATAAATGAAAGTGCATTTGGGAAGAACTCTTGAGAGCAGTCTTCTGATCTACAGACTATGTTTGGAATTTTGTACAGATCTTTTTCCTCATGTTTTAATAGATCCTTTGTACTTTACTGCCTTTTGCCCAACTCTGCTAATCCTTAAGGGGCTGTCCTTTTCATCCTGTATTCATATAAGTATTCTCAGCACTTAATTTTTAGTTTTCTTGTAGAAGGCTTTTCAGCTTTTAGAGATGAAATGAAACAACAATGCCATTTTTTGATGAATTGCCTCCATGACATTAATAGCAACAAGCGTTTATATTTATATTGCATCATTACTGTAGAAAAACAAAGCATCTCATGAAAGTGTAATAAGACAAAACATTCAACTTTGAACTAACCAAAGTAGTAATTTAATCACTATTTTCTAGTGAGAAATGAGCAAAATTAAAATAATGGAATGTTACAGCACAGATTCTGGCATTCAGCTCATTAAAACAGTGCCAATCTTATTGTCTGCAGAAGACAACTGGCTTAACCTCAGTGTAGCTCTCACTTCCCAGAATCTAAAACATTCTTCTTCGAGCAACCATTTATTCTTTTTGAAAAAAATAATCTATGGACTATTTTGGAACAATCATGTAAATTATGGTTTTTCTAATCTCTGTTTCAATTTGATCTAGGAATGGCAGTTCCACAACAACAACAACAAACTGCCATTCTTAGATGTCACAGTAGAGCGAACAGTCAATGGGGAACTTCAAACCAGCGTCTACAGGAAAACAACACATATGGATCAAATACTGAACGACAGAAGCAATCATCCCAACAGCCACAAATGAAACTGCATTGGAACATTATTTCAACAAGCTACCACACACTGCAGCACAGAGGAACTATGCACAGTATATTCAAAAAGGACAGGTACCCAATGAATACAAGTCTGCTGATTTCTCAGCAACAAATGCCAAGAAGCAGACAAAACACATCCACAAACCCTAGCCACTCACCACTACATCAAAGACAACTTAGAAATGACTGCCAGACTACTCAGACCTCTTGGCATCATGGTAGCGCACAAACCCACCAACACACTAAAACAACAGCCAATAAACTTGGAAGACCCCATACAGACAACAAGCAACACTAATGTAATTTACAAAATACCTTGCAAGAACTGTAATAAACACTACATTGGACAAACAGGCAGAAAACTAGCCACCAGGATACATGAACACCAACTAGCCACAGAAAGACATGACCCACTTTCACTAGTATCCTTACTTGCAGATGAGGAAGGACACCATTTTTACTGGGACAACTCATCCATCCTAGGACAAGCCAAACAGAGACATGCATGAGAATTCCTAGAAGCATGGCATTCCAACCAGAAAACAAATACATTGAGCTGGATCCCAGTTACTACCCCCTGAGAAAAAGAACAGGAAATAACATCACTACAGGAAATGACGCCGCCACAAAAAATGACATCACCCACCCAAGGAATCCTAAACACATAAATAGAAAGCAGGCCACACCACCAGTGCTTCATCAGGAGGCTCACTGATGATGTTGCTTAGTATGGTGGTGAAACATCTGAAAACAAACCTTCCAGCTCAGAACAAACTTACATCCAGAACCTTAACCTGAGCTCCAAATCTTCTCAAAACTTGCTATTCTGATTTATACTTTATTGATCGAAAAGACAGAAATTGTTATTGACAGAAAAACACTTATATATGTTCCACAGACATACCTCTGTTTGCTATTATAACTCATTAAACTTATGTCTAATTTAAAAAGACTTTTGCTTCTTCCATAATAGAGAAATATGTGTAAAGATATTAAATGTTTGTACATTAACAGGATCAAGTCAATTCTAGTCTTTCTCCCAGGTTTATCTTCTAGAATTTTTTTATGGGAAGCAGCTTTTAAAACTCTATGAATTTAAATATTTATAGTGAGTATTCCCTCATGGTATTCTCTGGAAAGGTTCCTGCGTGATTTAGCCATAGATTATAATACACCTGATTAGCAACTGGATTTCCACCTGTTAAAGTTAACAGACTGGGCACGCTCATCATGTGAACTTATGTGCTACAAATTCTGATTTGTTACATAATTAGTGGTGTAAATTCTCACAACGAGACAATAACTTGTACTTTGTTTATACTTGTGAATTACTTTAGTTTTAAGGTGTATTTTGTGATAATTTGGCATTTTACAAAGGTTAAAGCTTATCAGTTTTCATTAGCTGAGTACTTGCAAATTTGATGATCTATTGATTACAAAAGGTATGGAAGGATACAATATACACAGGAACAGGCCCTTCAGCCCACAAAGACTACGCTGAGAATTACAGAGCAGTTGACATGTCGTGATGCAGTGAAATAATGTTTCACATTAAAATTGCCTTGGAGAATAATAATTTTTGAAGCGTCTACTTGCTACATTTTGTATTAGAGTCATAGAGATGTACAGCATGGAAACAGACCCTTCGGTCCAACTCGTCCATGCCGACCAGATATCCCAATCCAATCTAGTCCCACCTGCCAGCACCTGGCCCACATTCCTCCAAACCCTTCCTATTCATATACCCATCCAAATGCCTCTTAAATGTTGTAATTGTACCAGCCCCCACCACTTCCTCTGGCAGCTCATTCCATACACATACCACCTTCTGTGTGAAAACGTTGCCCTGTAGGTTTCTTTCATATCTTTACCCTCTCACCCTAAACCTCTCACCCTGGTTTTGGGCTCCTTGACCCCAGGGAAAAGACTTGCCTATTTACCCTATCCATGCTCCTCATAATTTTGTAAACCGCTATAAGGTCACCCCTTAGCCTCTGATGCTGCAAGGAGAACAGCACCAGCCTGTTCAGCCTCTCCCTATAGGCTCAAATCCTCCAACCCTTACAACATCCTTGTAACTCTTTTCTGAACCCTTTCAAGTTTCACAACATCTTTCCGATAGGAAGGAAACCAGAATTGCACGCAATGTTCCAACAGTGGCCTAACCAATGTCCTGTACAACTGCATCATAACCTCTCAACTCATGTACTCAATACTCTGACCAATAATGGAAAGCACACCAAACGCCTTCTTCACTATCCTATCTACCCGCGATTCCACTTTCAAGGAACTACGAATCTGCACTCCAAGGTCTCTTTGTTCAGCAACAGTCCCTAGGATCTTACCATTCAGTTTATAAGTCTTGCTAAGATGTGCTTTCCCAAAATGCAGCACCTCGCATTTATCTGAATTAAACTCCATCTGCTATTTCTCAGCCCATTGGCCTATCTTGTCAAGATCCTGTTGTAATCTGAGGTAACCCTCTTCACTGTCCACTACACCTCCAATTTTGGTGTCATCTGCAAACTTACTAACTGTACCTCTTCTGCTCGCATCCAAATAATTTATGTAAATTACAAAAAGTTGAGGACCCCCAGCACCGATCCTTGTGGCACTCCACTGGTCACAGGCCTCCAGTCTGAAAAACAACCCTCCACCATCACCTTTGATCCAGTTCTGTATCCAAATAACTAGTTCTCCCTGTATTCTGTGAGATCTAACCTTGCTAACCAGTTTCCCATGGAGAATCTTGTCGAATGCCCTATTGAAGTCCATATAGATCACATCTGCCACTCTGCCCTCATCAATCTTCTTTGTTACTTCCTCAAAAATCTCATATTCCTTGCATGCAATGGTGTTTTGTTGCAAATGTTGAAATGTAACTTGCCTTTATGAAAAAAAAGCCATCATAATGGCTACAGTAATAGTTATGCCTATAGCCTTTTAATGTTAACTATGTCACCCTCTGACAGTCGTGGATTCATGTCTGTTTGTAGAAATACATCAGAATCTTACCATCTCCCATTCTGTCGCTGGGACTGAGCCCACGTGGATGGGCAGCGGGACATTAGTGGTGACCTCTTAGTTGTTGACTGCTAGGATTAGGTGGCTGCTGGCCCCTGAAAACATCCAGCCAGATCTCAGGGCTGATGGCCCGACAGCCTTGGTAGCAGCATTGATAGACACGATGGTGCTGAGGTTGCAGAAGGAAGAAGAAGGGGTGGCATGGTGGCTCAGTGGTTAGCACTACTGCCTCACTGCACTAGGGTCCCAGGTTCAATTCCAGCCTCAGATGATTGTCTGACTGGAGTTTGCACATTCTCCTGTGTCTGTGTGGGTTTCCTCCGGGTGCTCTGGTTTCCTCCCACAGTACAAAGATATGCAGGCCAGGTGAATTGGCTATGGTAAATTTCCCATAGTGTTATGTGCATTCGTCAAAGGGAAATAGGTCTGGGTGGGTTACCCTTTGGAGGGTCAGCATGGACCAGTTGGGCCAAAGGGCCTGTTTCCACACTGCAGGGAATCTAATCTAATGTTTTCTCCATATTGAGGCTCCCTTCAAGCTCAGATAAGTTTTTTTCTTCATGTATTCTGGGGGTCCAGCCAGCAGGTCCAGGCAAACATTTAATGAATTCTCCAGCAGCAACCTTTGCCATCAGATGTCCCCTCTCTGTTCTCTGAAAGGCCTGGATAGAAAGCTCCCCTAACTCCCTATCATGTCTCAGTTTCCCACTGGGAGGCTGTTTTGATATTCTTAATAGTGTTAGGACCAGGTGAATTGGCCATGCTAAATTGCCCATAGTGTTCAGGGGTATGTAGTCAGGGAAATGTAGAGTAATAGGGGAGGGGAATAGGTCTGGGTGGGTTACTCTTTGGAGGGTCGGTGTGGATATTTTGGGCCAAATGGCCAGTTTCCACACTCTAGAGAATCTATGATTCTAAACACCAGTAAAGTGCTGGCGGCTGGTGAGAAGTGGGACATAATTAGTCATTTTAGTTGTCCATCTGCCTCCAGTAGGAAGATGGTCATGCTGCTATTAGTGCTGCCAACCAGAATGCCCCAGGCAGAAGGAAGATGTCGGGCTCACTTCCTATCATCTTCTGTGCCATTTTACCAGGCTTTCTGGCTCCCAGCCTATCTCTAGAGGGCGAGGAAAATTGAGCTTACTATAAGTTGCACTGTCCTGACAGCCCATTTCCACTCATCTAACACTGCATGGATACTCACAAAAGGGAACTTTATATCTATCTACCCAGCTTGTCTCTGGGATTTGACTATACACATTAATAATGCCCCCCTGTGGAAGCCATATAGCCAATAAACCATAACCTACCATGACCTCCAATGCTGCCCCTACCCATCTCCATTATATTTTGAGACTGTCTCCTATCACCATTCATATCCTCACCACATGCCTGTTTCACCACCCTCACCACAACCGAACTGCCTACCTGGCAGTGATCTCCTTTTGCCCCAACAGATCCTGCCTGCACCCAACACAATGATTAACACACAGACCCCCAGGACAGTTCTGAGGATGGGTCACTGGACCCAAAACATTGACTTTGATTTCTCTTCAGAGATGCTGCCAGACCTGCTGAGCTTTTCCAGCAAATTCTGCTTTTGACACCCCAACAATATTCCTGATAAATCTTTTCTGAATCCTCTCCAGCTTAATAGTATCCTTCCCAAAACAGTGCAAACTGAGCTGAACACAGTACTTCAGAAGATGCCTTATCTACATCCTGTACAATTTCAACATGACGTCTCATAAGACCATAAGATCATAAGACATAGGAGGAGAAATTAGGCCATTCAGCCCAGTGAGTCTGCTCCGCCATTCAATCATGGCTGATACGTTTCTCAACCTTATTCTCCCACTTTCTCCCCATAACCCTTGATCCCCTTGATACTCAAGAAGCTATCTATCTCTGTCTTAAATGTCCTCAATGATCTAGCCTCTACAGCATTCTGTGGCAATGAATTCTATAGATTTACCACTCTCTGGCTGAAAACATTTCTCCCTACCTCCATTCTAAAAGGTCTTTCCTTTACTCTAAGGCTGAGTCCTTGGTTCCTAGTGTCTCCTTTCAATGGAAACATCTTCCCAACCTCTGCTCTGTCCTGTATTCTGTAAGTTCCAATTAAATCATCCTTCATCCTTCATCCTTCTAAACACGATTGAATATAATCCCAGGATCCTCAAACATTCCTCATACATTAAGCTTTTCATTCCTGGGACCATTCTTGTGAACGTCCTCTGAACACACACCAGGGCCATTATATCCTTCCTGAGTATGGGGCCCAAAACTCCTATAGTCAAAGCTCTAAGCAACGAAGGCAAGCATGCTAAATGCCTTGTCCAAACCCAATTGCAAGTAAACATGTCTTATGTCCAGCTTTGTGAGGTACAACCCTCCTGCCAGCTTTGTGTATAAGTCCTCAATTAAAGGGATTGGTTATTTATCCAGCTGCGAAAAGCAGTTTACTGTTTGCTTCAGGACCCCACAAAGGCAAACTGACCCACTGAGCTTCAAAATCTGTATGGTCAGTGCTGCCTATTCCGTGGATGGCACTGGTATGATGATTACTTTATTTTCCAGTCTTCTGATTTATGCTTCTCCTTTCACCCATAAGGCAAATGGCACTAGCCTAGCAATGCAGAATCATGGGATTAATTCCTGGTCAATGTGCAAGGTGGCCTTGGCTCCTGTGATCATTCCTGGACCTATCTGAAGACTTCTGGGTATTTAATTAGGGTTTCACTCAGGCAGCCATTTTCTCATTGAAATATGTTGAGCCAATCTGGGTGACTCTATTGCAACCAATTTTACCCTATCAAGCTTGGGCCCGAGCCTGCTTCTCATAAGAGAGACTAGAACTGAAGTTGTACTCTTAATCTGTAAAGGTTCCCCATACAGGTTCTCAGCCGAGTTGAGTAGATATAAATGTTTTTGCACCATCAGGAGTTTTATACATGAAGCTATAAAAATCCCATTAAACACATTTCCTGTGAAGAGTGATTTCATTTAAATCTGGTGTGTACATAGACTGCAAACCATTGGATACAGGTTCTCCTCAACGAGTAGCAGTGTGTTGATCTGGCAGTTAATCCAATCTTTGTTGAAGTTTACCGGAACAGTTACTTTCATCTTTTGGAATCTAAGTCATGTTACAGGAAACTTTCTGCACAAAAACCTTACCTCAAGTAAATTTGCTGATAGCTGAATGTACTTTAAAATATCTTTGAACTAAATATCATTTTTATTCCAGTATCAAATGTGATTTTTAATAATATTTGTTCATGGGTTATTGGCATCGCTGATTAGGCCAGCATTTACCACTCACCCCTAATTTCCCAGAAGGTGGTTAAGAGTCAACTGTGGGTCTGGAGTCACATGTAGAATGGCAGATTTCTTTCCCTAAATGGTATGGGTAAACTAGATGACAGTTTACAGTAATCAATAGTGATTATGTAGTTGCAATTTATTCTAGATGTTTATTGAATTCAAATTTCACCATCTGCCACAGTGAAATATGAATCTGTGCTCTTAGAACATTAGCATAGGATTCTGGATTAGAAATCCAGGGACATTATCACTACACCACTGTCTTCCCCCAAAAACATGAGAATTTCTTTAAAATCTCAGTTATGTATATTTTGTGCAGAATGTGGAACATAAGGATCAAAATTATTGTTTTTATCCTATTTCCACATTTAGCCTACATTTTGTTAATAGAGGTGAAATTCTGTGGATGCGCAATTTTGAGGGATTTAGCTCCAGGACTGATTTTTCTAGGTAGGAACTAATAAAAAGGCACAACACATCTGGAATAATGATTCTTCAATGTTTCTGTTTGCATTTATACATTACTTTTCATAACACAGGATGTTTCCATGTACTCCACAACCAATGAATAATTTTTGATATGTGGTTATTGTTGTAAAGTGGAGAAGCCATTAACCAAATGACTGTCAGACTTTTGGATAACAGAAGCTTTACAAAATGTTTGAACTCAATATCACATTTTACCAAACAGGCCATGCAAATTTTGATGACCTTCTCTTTGGATAATGGACATCCCCATGTCTGTTAATCCATTCCTGTCATGGGAACATTGACAAATATTGTACATATTTGTTTAACAGTTGACCTAATTTGGAAGTCCATCCCTGATTTTTAGACCAAGGATTAGAGTTAGCTCCAACTGCACAAACGGGGGTGGGGGTGGGGGGAGGGGGGGGGGGTGCTGCAGTTGATTGACACATTTGCAACTTTGTCTATGAATAACACGGGAATGGAATTTCAGTTTCTTGAGGATCCATCTGAACTTTTCAGCCTGAGAAAAAAACAAGAAAATTAGAAATTGCAAATTTTAAAACCTTCTTTGGATGACGTACCAGAGAGTCATAGAGATGTACAACAAGGAAACTGACCCTTCGATCCAACCCGTCCATGCTGACCAGATATCCCAACCCAATCTAGTCCCACCTGCCAGCACCAGGCCCATATCCTTCCAAATCCTTCCTATTCATATACCCATCCAAATGTCTTTTAAATGTTGCAATTGTACTTCTCTGGCACCACTTCCTCTAGCAGCTCATTCCATACGTGTACCACACTCTGTGTGAAAACGTTGCCCCATAGATCTCTTTTATAACTTTCCCCTCTCAACCTAAACCTATGCCCTTTAGTTCTGGAGTCCCCAACCCCAGGAAAAAAAAATTGTCTATTTACCTTATCCATGTCCCTCATAATTTTGTAAACCTCTATAAGGTCATCCCTCAGCCTCCGACACTCCAGGGAGAACAGCACCCTATAGCTCAAATCCTCCTGGCAACATGCTTGTAAATCTTTTCTGAACCCTTTCAAGTTTCACATCATCTTTCTGATAGGAAGGAGACCAGAATTGCACACAACTTTCCAACAGTGGCCTAACCAATGTCCTGTACAGCCGCAACATGACCTCCCAACTCCTGTACTCAATACTCTGACTAATAAAGGAAAGCATACCAAAAGCCTTCTTCAGTATCCTATCTACCAGTGACTCTACTTTCAAGGGAATATGAACCTGCACTCCAAGGTCTCTTTGTTCAGCAACAGTCCCTAGGACCTTACCATTAAGTGTATGAGTCCTGCTAAGATTTGCTTTCCTAAAATGCAGCACCTCGCATTTATCTAAATTAAACTCCATCTGCCACTTCTCAGTCTATTGGCCCATCTGATCAAGATCCTGTTGTAATCTGAGGTAACCTTCTTTGCTGTCCACTACACCTCCAATTTTGGTGTCATCTGCAAATTTACTAATTATACCTCTTATGCTCGCATCCAAATCATTTAAATAAATGACAAAAAATAGAGTATCCAGCATCGATCCTTGTGGCACTCCATTGGTCACAGGCCTCCAGTCTGAAAAACAACCCTCCACCACCACCCTCTGTCTTCTACCTTTGAGCCAGTTCTGTATCCAATTGACTAGTTCTCCCTGTATTCCGTGAGATCTAACCTTGCTAACCAGTCTCCCATGGGGAACCTTGTCGAACGCCTTTCTGAAGTCCACATAGATCACATCTACCACTCTGCCCTCATCAATCCTCTTTGTTACTTCTTCAAAAAACTCAATCAGGTTTGTGAGACATGATTTCCCACACACCAAGCCATGTTGACTAAGTTCCCTGACTTGACCTTACCACCCTTCTTAGACCATGGCACCACGTTAGCCAACCACCAGTCTTCTGGCACCTCACCTGTGACTATTGATGAAAGAAATATCTCAGCAAGAGACCCAGCAATCACTTGTCTAGTTTCCCACAGAGTTCTAGGGTACACCTGATCAGGTTCTGGGGATTTATCCGCCTTAATGCGTTTCAAGACATCCAGCACCATCTCCTCTGTAATATGGACATTTTTCAAGGTATCACCATCTATTTCCATACATTCTATATCTTCCATATCCTTTTCTACAGTAAATACTGATGCAAAGTACTCATTTAGTATCTCCTCCATTTTCTGCGGCTCCACACAAAGGCAGCCTTGCGGATCTTTGAGGGGCCCTATTCTCTCCCTAGTTACCCTTTTGACCTTAATGTATTTGTAAAAACCTTTTGGATTCTCCTTAATTCTATATGAAGAGAAACAGTTTTGAATTACAACAGAAGATCAAAATTTCAAAGTATCTCTTGTGATGACAGATTTATCACATTTCAGTGTCACATGTTGACAAATGAATGGATACAGATTTGCCTGTTTTGGGAACGAATGAGACATTTCTGAATTTTCGTATGCTTGCCAATCAAATGGTGAACAGTGTTGGAGAGCAAACCATGAAAGTGAAGTTGACTGGTGAGGAAGAGAATAGATTTTCTGTTGGTTTGCTGTGTACGTACGACAGGACAAGCGATGAAGCCAATTATGATATTTGAAAGGAAAATCTCCCAAACCAGTAATTACAAAAGGGGTAATCATCTATCTTCATGGTAAAGCTTGAAAGTATGGCTGGAGAAAGTTTGGAGTTTCCAATGAGCCGGATCGCATAAAATAATGTTTTTTTTATTTGGTACAGGTTCAGATCACACCTTGTTAATGACAATATTACTGACAAAAGGTTGCAAACAGTAATATTTCTAGTAGTTTAACTAGCCTTGTTCAATCATTTGGTGTTCCAAAACTAGCCCTTCAAGTGATGATTGGTGGAGAGATGAAATTCATCAGCAGAGGAAGCATACAGCTCTGCTATTAGCATTCCTGTGTGAATAGACTATGGTGGTCTGTGATGAAATCGTAAAATAAAATCATTTAAGCAATGTAGAACATCTAATGTAGGGACAATGGTCATTGGCAACAGGTTTGTTGATAAAGATGATGTTGCTGATCCATATGTTGATTGAGATTTATAATTTGCTTCTGAAAGTGAGGAAGAGGGTGATTTTTAAGGATTTAAATTCAATTCAGTTCATTATATTTTACAAAGGAGTGGTATTTTCTGTTATTTGTTTAAAAAACCTGTGTTAAATTTTATCAATCTGTGTTTATGAAGCTTTTGTTTTGACATATTTGGCCATTTTGGTTAATTTAGGGTACAGAAATCAATGCTTGCTTTCATGGAGGTGATTATTTATTTAGAATAAAAAAAGTTAAAAATGGTAAGTTGGATTAGTCAAGTGAAGTTTTTGAATTCAGTGATGGCAAGGCAATGGGAACGGGTGAATTTTAACCTCTTCAAAATGCTGCTCCTAAATAAGTTATAGAGTCATAGAGTCACCCGGCCCATATCCCTCCAAACCCTTCCTATTCATATGCCCATCCAAATGCCTCTTAAATGTTGCAATTGTACCAGCCTCCACCACATCCTCCGGCAGCTCATTCCATACACATACCACCTTCTGCGTGAAAAAGTTGCCCCTTAGGTCTCTTTTATATCTTTCCCCTCTCACCCTAAGCCTATGCCCTCTTGAGCTCTCATTGTGAGTAAAACCTTAGCCTTAGAAACTGAACTTTTACGTGTGTTTACATAAGGTTCTCGAAAATGATTGTTACTTCTGTGAGAATTATTTGTACTATTTGATGTCCTACCAAACTTTGTGAGTAATAAGGATCCATTTTTGGCCAATGGGTAGAACATTGTATTGGGTGAATGCTAATGAATAGGACCAATCAAGCAAGACTATTAAGACATCAATTTTCAGACCCTTGATTCCAACTGAATTACCAGATTTTGACAACTAGGACAACATTGTCAAGATACAATTTAATGGCCTTCAGATGTCACACATAGGTTATATCATAGTTTGTCCTTGCAAGAAAAGTGCTCTTGCTTGATACAAACTGGGCATCCTCTATCATATCCACTAAAGGCATATATCAGCAGATATATCTCTTAGAGCAGTATTGTATTTTCATTCCACTCTTTTGTTATGTATCACTTTTACCAAGACCTCTAAAGTTAAAATGTTCAAATTTTTCTTTCACTTCCCATATCACAGGTAAGGGTATGGTCACAGACCATTATTTCTTCTGCGAAGCCTTGAAATTATTCATTCTTTTGTACGTAAGACCTTTCCCATCCATGGCCTCACATGTGACCACATCTGGTTTACTGGTGTGATGTTGATTGTGTCCATGCACCTGGAAAATTATGAATAAATGTTCTTACCTTTATCCATATGTTCTTATCATAACTGCTGTTGCCACAAACTCAAAGACATCAATCACTGGTGCACCAACTGAGACTCCAACTTGAAGCAGCTTCGAGGACAGATACACATAGTCTTCAAGCAGTGGTATCTCAACAGTGGCATTCATGCAGTTGAGGAATTGATCTGAGCACTCTAACACTCATAATTTCAGTCAGTTTATAACATTAAGACCGTAAGACATAGGGGCATAAATTAGGCTATTCAGCCCAGCAAATCTGCTCGGCCTTTCAACCATGGCTGATAGGTTTCTCAACCCCATTCTCCTGCTTTGTCCCGTTACCCTTGATCCCCTTGGTACTCAGGAACCTATCTATCACAGTCTTAAATATACTCGAAGACTTAGCCTACACAGCCTTCTGTTGCATTGAATTAAACTTGTAGGAAAATTGTATTTTAATTCAAAGGGTCTGCAGATCCTCAGAGATTGGGTAGATCTATCCTGGATACATGTTGCTATGAAGAAATGCATAAAGCTTAGCAATTGCATTTATAAAACTAAGATGTCTTGCTTCAAACTATGGTGAGTCAGAAGATAAGGTGTGGACATAATAGTTAATAAAACATTGAACATATTATAACATTTTGGGCAAAGGGAAATAAATTTGGAGGGTGTCTGTATCTCTGTTACAGGTATTTATAACAGCATTCCCTCAAGCATTGCTGGGTGTGAGAAATATAGAAGTGTGTTGTCGGTATGGATTTCAAAAGGGAATATCTTGCTTGACCAAACTTATTCAATTTTTTGAGGCAGTAACAGGAAAAATAAACAATAACAACTGAACACTTTTAATTTGCCTGGATGTTTTGAAGACCTTTGATCAGGTGCCCATCATCATTTAATGAATAATGGTAGTGAAAGTGAAATCAGAGGCCAAGTGCCAGAGTAGATTGTGTGGTATTTTCCCAGATGACCACTCCTGGCACCTTGTGGTATTTGTTACCTCTCCCAGTATGTGGTACTGGATATAAATTTTCAGAGGTGGTTCATTTCCAACAGTCCTCTTTTGTCTTGCTTTATCTTGGGCCTATCCATAAGACCATAAGATATAAGATATCTGTTACAATACATTGACATAGATTATCCACAGAAGAGGCACTGTTCTTAGGTAACAAAGACTTATTGCATTATAGCGATAAATACAACTACATTTGGTCAGGCAAAATTATAAGGAGTTTAGGGAGGTGATTCCGTTCCATCCTCTCCCTCAAATAGCTAATGCTGAACTCCTTGTCTCCACCATAGACTTCAGAGCCATTATCTTGTATAACAGGTTACTGTCTGGCTTCAAGATAGAGAAAGAGAGTAAGATTAAAGGGCAGTTATTCAGAGTAGCAGAAAGTGAGAAGCAATGTTTCATGCAGGAGGATCGATGCTGGGATTACTGCTGTTAACAATTCACATTAACAATTTGAACTTTGCAATAAAACACCATTTCTAAATTTGCAGAGGGACTCATTTTGGAGAGGTAATCGATACTGAGGAGGACCACAACAAATTACAGGAGGACATTAATAACTTGAAGGATAAACAAATTAAATTCAACACAGACAAGTTTATTGTAGATAATTTTGATAAAAAGAATTGAGAGGTCATTTATTGTTTGAAAAGACAAGTCTAGGTGAGGTTAATTGAACAAAGTAATTTCAGGGTACAAATATACTAATTACTAAATGCTGTAGCACAGGTTAGTAAAGCCGTGAGCCAAAAGTAAACTGATCATTAGGTTTTACTTCTGGATGGGTGGAATTGAAAAGTGGAAAAGCCTTGTTAAAGGTAAGCCTATATTTTGTTTTAGACCACATTGGTGTATTGGATGCAGTAGTGGTCCTGTAATATAAAAAAGATGCAGCGAGGATTTACATGGATGATAGCAGAAACATATGTGTGGATATCAGGAAAGGATTAACAGGCTAGTTCAGTTCTTCTTTCAAAACAAAAGAGACTGAGGTGGCAATCTAATAAAAGTCTTTAAAATTATGTAAAGATTACAATGGATGAAGGCTGAATATTTATTCTTGTGGAGAACAGCACAACTGGAGTCATCAATATAAGATAGTCACCAAGATAGCCACAGAGAACTTGTAATAAACAACAAGTTTTATCAGTGAGTCCTCGCCATGGGGCCAAAGGAAGAAAATGTCATCAATGTACCTGGTGTACATTGTTGGTTGGAGGTTGGAGGTCCTGCGTAGAAAAGAAGTCTTGTTCAAACCTGTGCATGAAGATGTTGGCATATTGGGGTGCAAATTTGGTCCCCATGGCCTTTCCATGTGTCTGCATGAAGAACGAGTTGTCAAAGGTGAAGATGTTGTGATTGAGGATAAAGCAGATGAGTTGTAAGACGGCGCTCGGAGATTGGCAGTTGTTGGTGATGAGTACTGAGGCTGTTGCTGCGATGTCATCATTGTGGGGGATGCTGGTGTAGAGTGCTGAAACGTCCATTGTGACGAGGAATGTTCCTGTTTCGATTGGTCCGTGGGTGCTGAGTTTCTGTAAGAACTCTGTACTGTCATGACACAAGCTGTGGATCCCCTGTACAATGGGTTTCAAGATACCTTTGACATAGCTAGAGAGGTTCTCACACAGGGTCCCATTGCCTGATACAATGGGACTTCCTGGTGTATTGGCTTTACATATCTTTGGAAGGCATAGAGGTCGCCTATGCGAGAAGTATGTGGGATGAGGGCATGATGTGCTTGTCGGGCAAAATGGGCTGTTTCAGTACTATGTGACAATACTGTCCCTTTAAGAGATGTGTTCTGTCCTATTTCTCTTTTGGAGGGGTATTCTCACAGTAGTACTGAGATGTCTCCTTCAGACAGTCAGTTTGAAAATAGCTTTGGGTTTCTGTCTGAATTTTCTTTTCAGAGTAAGGCAAAAGAAACATAAGTGTGAAGAGTCAGGCTCCCACAGACCCAGAGACCTTTGTTTTGTTTTCAGTTAGCTTATTTGTTTGTTAGCTGCTGTTCGGGTGGCTAGAGATTGAAGACTTGGGTGGAGAGGTTTCCTCTTAGAAATAAGAAAGGGGAGATTGTTTCTTTCAGTGTTTCTTTCTACTGGACTACAGCAAACAGCACATGAGAATAATAACTGTTTTGCTGCATTGCATTTTTGCCAAAGGGTGTGCTTATGGGATTGGAACAGTTGATGATTAGTGATTAACACATTGTCATGTTAAGTATGTGAATAAAGTTATACTGATTTTTGATGAATTTTAAATTCATTGTAAGAACAAAGTGTGTTTTGATTAAAGCTTAGTGGAGGACCAATCAAATCATATCTGGAACATTGTGCCTTACATTTTCCTCTAAAATAAAAGTTAGGGTATAGGCTATCTCCATAATATACTTTCGGAGGCCTGGTCTTGAACAACTGCATCTTCTGCATAATCTTATATAAACATGCGGAAAATTGGAGCAAACTCCTAGGTTACATAGACTTTAAAAATACTGCAGTACAGAGATAAGAAATGATTCTTTAGTTAGGCAGAGCCTTGGTCAGACTTAATCTGAAGATAACTCTTCTGATTTGTGCAAGGTTCTTCAAGAAGGTTACATAGATTTGGAGAAAATCATGCTATAGAGTTCTACAACACAGAAATAGATCCTTCAGTCCAATTCGTCCACGTCAATCAGATATCCTAAACTGAACTCGTCCCATTTGCCAGCATCTGGCCCATATCCCTCTAAAACCTTCCCATTCATGTACCTACCCAGATGCCTTTTAAATGCTGTAATTGTACTGCCTCCACCACATCCTCTGGCAGCTTGTTCCATTTGTTGGATAGATCTCATTGAGTCAGTCATAAATTCATACAATACAGAAACATACCCCTCAGTCCTACTTATTCATGGGGAATAACCTTCCCAAACTAAACTAGTCCACTTGCCAGCGTTTGACCCATTTCTCTCCAAAACTTTCCTGTTCATGTACCTGTCCAAACATCTTTTAAATATATCTGTACCAGCCAACTTCCTCTGGCAGTTCATTCCACATATGAACCACCCTCAATGTGAAAACGTTGCCCCTCAGGTCCCTTTTAGATCTTTCTGCTCTCACCATAAAAATATGCCCCTTTGTTTTGAACTCTCCCACCCTAGGGAAAAGACATTTGCTTTTCTCCTTATTTGTGTCCCTCATAAACCTCTAAGGTCACCCACCCAATCTCCTATACTCCAGTGTAAAATGTCCCAGCCTATTCATCCTCTCCTTATAGCTTAAACTCTCTAGTCTTGGCAACATCCTGATAAATCTTTTCTGAACCCTCTACAATTTAATAATATCCTTCTTATAGCAACATGACTGGAACTGTACAGAATACTCCAAAAGTAGCATCATCAATGTCCTGTACAACCTCAACATGACATTGCAACTCCTATACTTAATGATCTAAGCAATCAAGGGAAATGTGTGAAATGTATTCTTAATGACCCTGTTCATCTGTGATGAAACTTTCAAATTATATACCTCAACCCCGAGGTCTCTCCACTTGATAAGGCCAAGGGCCTATCATTAACTGTATAAACACCTTGTGGGTATTTTACCAAAATGCAATACATTGCATTTATCCAAAATAAACTCCATCTGCTACTCCTTAGCTCATTGGCCCAACTAATCAAGATCCCTTTTTAATATTAGATAACCTTTTTCACTGTTGACTATAACAACAATTTTGCTGTCACCTGCAGATTTACTAATCACGTCTCCTAAATTCTCATCCATTGCATTTATATAAGTGACAAACAACAGTGGACTCAGCACCAACCTGTGCAGAACACTGCTGGTCAAACAGGCCTACAGTCCAAAAAACAACCCTGCACCACCCTCTGTCTCTTACCGTCAAGCCAATTTTATATTCAATTGACAAGCTCTCCCTGAATCCCACATGAGCTAACTTTACTAATCAGTCTACTGTGTGGAACCTTGTCAAAGGCTTTACTAAAGTCCATGTAAACAATGTCTACTGCTCTGCTTTCATTAATCTTTTTGGTTACATCCTCAAAAAAACACAATCAAGTTTGCAAGACACGATGTCCCATGCACAAAACTATGCTGACTATCCTTATATAGTCCTTGCTTCTCCAAATCTCAGAATCCCCTCCAACAACTTACCCACCACTGATGTCAGACTCACCAGTGTTTTTCTTGCAGCCTTTCTTAAATTAAAGCACAACATTGGCCACCCTTCAGTCCTCTAGCACCTCACCTGTGGCTGTAGATGATACAAATATCTCTGCTAAGGGGACTACAATTTCTTCCCCAGCTTCCCACAATGTCCCGGGACACACTTAATCAGCTCCCCAGAGCTTCATCTAACTTTCTGTTTTTTAAGACCTCCAGCATCACCTCTTCTGTAAAGTAGACTGCTTTCAAGACATCACGGCACGGTGGCTCTGTGGTTAGCACTGCTGCCTCACAGCACCAGGGTCCCACGTTTGATTCCAGCCTCAGGCAACTGTCTGTGTAGAGTTTGCACATTCTCCCCATGTCTGTGTGGGTTTCCTCTGGGTGCTCTGGTTTCCTCCCACAATCTGAAGATGTGTAGGTCAGGTGAATCGACTATGCTAAATTGCCAATAGTGTTAGGTGCATTAGTCAGAGGGAAATGGGTCTGGGTGGGTTACTCTTCAGAGGGTCGGTGTGGACTTGTTGGGCCGAAGGACCTGTTTCCACACTGTGGGTAAGCTAATCTAATAACATCAATATTTATTTCTCCGAGTTCCCTAACTTATACGTCTTTTTCCACAGTAAAAACTGATTTGAAACATTCATTTAGTATCCCTCCCATTTCCTGTGGTTCCACACATAGACAACCTCGTTGATTTTTAAGGGGTACTATTTTCTCCTTAGTTTCACGACTTATTAGATAACACCAATAACAGTTTATGAGAATAGTTTGCAAAAACAGAAATGTACCAATAAAATTTTCTTGAATGATAATAATGTCAGGAGAGCCATCTGGCTCAATTGCAGTGTCAAGAAACTTGTCAAAAAAATGCCACTCAGACCAAGTGAATAGAATATGATGGGCACCATGTGTCAAATCTCTAATTGTCTTGACTGCAGAGAAGCACCATTAAGTTCAATGAGCTAACAGTAGCAGGTAAAGTAGCACGAGCCATTCTAGGTACCAGTACATTGTTCACCTTCAAAGGCATAGTTATTTAACTTATCCTTCTCAATTCACCCTGCTTAAATGGACTCTCCCTCTTTATGGGTATTTAAGCGGGCATTGGATAGGTATATGGAGGATAGTGGGTTAGTGTAGGTTAGGTGGGCTTTGATCGGCGCAACATCGAGGGCCGAAGGGCCTGTACTGCGCTGTATTCTTCTATGTTCTATGTTCTATGTTCTAATGACTAGAGAAATTTCAAGAGAGGCACAAGTTTCCCCTCACAGCAGTACTTGAAGGAGGCGTGTATAGTGACAGGTTCATGGATGTCATACAGTAATGTGCAGGATTCTTTACAGCTACTGGTAAAATTCCAAAAAATTACAGAATTTCATTGTCACTTCACATGTTAATAGTACATAGTCCAATAGGAATTTGACTGCTGATGTTAAAATGCTTGCCAAAAATGAATTTTTCTCATAATCAAGTCATTCATGTTAATCTATTGGGAAGCTGATTTTAGAAGCATTTAGAAGCTGATTTTATGGTTGACCGGAAGTAAATTTCTGTTCAGATCTTCACAGCCATTTGATTTTATGTTCAAAATAAGCTCTGGTACAATGTCAACATTGACCAATAGAAGTTGCACAGCTGATACATCTCACATAATATAGCATCTCATTACTGCAGATTCAACTGACCGTCAAACGGACTTGGTACATGAAAGTAATCTTTACATATTTGCGGTACAGAGGATTCATGTACATCAAGCAAACAGAATAGAGGATTCCAGTTACAAAAATGAATTGCTACCAACAGAACTCTGATCAGAGTATTTATATCAAATGTGAAATGTATCTCATTACACTTCAGGTGGCCGTGGAACAATATTACATTTCTTGACTTTTCTATGACTGTGCTTACATGAGATGCTTTCTTATACTTAAGACAAATGGCAACAGATTCTGATTAGAAACATATTAAGTTATTTTTTTTTACACACTGAGAATGATACCTGCTACATAGATTTGACTAAAAAAATGGTATAATTCCATTGATCACATTCATCTGTTGATAATGAAGGTGCAGTCTTTCAGATAAGACATAAACTCATATCTTCCATCTCAGCTAGTATCATGATAATGGATCAGAGCCCAAATTGCTTGTAGGCATTTTGATCTTTTATGGTAAGACAGTCGGCTATATTTTTTTATAGAAAGAACATATAAGCTAAAGGTGGCTGAGTAGGTAATAACTGACAATCTTGACAATTCCTTTATGAATTATGCCCACCCTTGAGAGAGTTCATGGAATGTCGTACCTGGAAAAGTGTCAAGGAATTTCAAAGAATCACTCTTAAGGATGCAAGAACCTGAACCATTTTCTTAAAGTTACATCTTCAGACTGTTGATGGAATTTGAGGTAGCAGAAAGCACTCTGGGTGAAAGACATGAAAGAAAAATATAAATTGCTGATGTAACATAGCAGATCTGAGATGATCTGTTGAATCACTCAACATGATGACTTCCATATTGGACACCAAGTACCAACATCTCAGGCACGCTCCATGGGCACCCCACATTCATGGACATTGATATCTGTGAACCCTCATTGTCAAATTACTGATTCACTTACAGGAGGCTTCTGCACTGCAATGCTGCACCTCAGAGTGCACTGGCAACTGTCATTGTAATACACTGTCACTCTGGGACACACCTCAGATCATTGACTGGACTGGAATCCATCTCTGGGCTCTTCACTCACTGCCATAGCACTTAATCATCCTTAGCCTACCTGGATGCTCAGTGTATTTCTGACTTGCATTGCCTTGCCTTATCATATCTTTTAAGATGTTGCCCACTGTTATGCAATGCCATTTAGTGCAGAAATAAAGCCATGAAGTATCATATTGTTGTCAGCAGATCTGAGTTTAGTCATGAAACATAGCGGTCACTACTGGTCCTGGGGGAAGAGGAAGACCCACCTTTGCATCATCCCATCCAGCACAATAGCTGCAAAGCAAGCAATAGATTTCTTCCTGATTGTCATGACCAGGGCAAATGTCAGGAACAATGCAGGATGGCTCCAGAGTGCCAGTGTTTGTCTGGGAGCACAACAGGCTTCTAAAAGTGGCGTAGGCCAGTGAATTCCAGGATATAGCTGAGTGGGTGAGTCAGTCTGGATACAGCACATGGTAAGGTGGAGCTGAAAACTGGACATGAGGAACAATGTAGGGATGGGGTAGGTAATTCATGAAGTGAGTGTGCTAAGATAGGGCAAGAAAACCTGCTAGGTCTCGCAGTGAGATATCCTCCAAAAGAAAGATGGTACAACTCAGGCTTGGCCAAAACCATAAGATTCAGTCTATAGTATTATCAGTTAGAGGGCATTGGAATTTTGATCTAATGAAAATGAAGGAATGCAAATGATAATGGTGTATGAGGTCAAATGACAGACTGGTACTTGTTAACAGTGTCAAGTACACCCACAATAGATATGCTACTTTTTTATTGCTTAGAAGTGATTTTAGTAATTTTTACTGATTTTTGATTATTACAATAACCATTGCTTTTTCACATTTTTCTCGCTAGTTTTATTTCACTATTTCTTGGCCTACAGCCACATAATAATGATCTAAATCTGAATGAAGAAACAGCATTTGACGCTTTTTCACAGAAGTCAACCAGTGACAGTGACCCAACAATTCTGGGTTTAACTACAATTCTATTTTGAGCATTGTCCTCTTTTAAATATGTAATCTTCTACATCTGTCACCAATGATTTATTACCATTGGTTAAATGGAGGATCTCTGTAAGCACAGTGGAACAGTAAACAGATGTGAGATGCTCTGCCAAAAGATTAAAAATGACTGTGGATTGAAAATTAAATTGAAGAGTTTTTTTTTTGGAGTTGAAACCTAGAACAACAAGATTTGATGCTGGCAAAACCTACTTGTTCAGGAAAATGTAATATTTTCACAGAACTGTGAAAACACATGCTCTCCTAGGAAAGCTATCAACAGTACCACATTACTAACAGCCAACTCACGGCTGAGAGTAAGTTAATAATAGAGCAACAATTAATGTATAAAATGACTAGTGAGTGGAATCAGTATTAGATAAATGAATGGTATGCTTTTCGCTTAACTGTTAAGGTTAAACTTTTCAAAGTGTGTGACTACTCAAAAAATGCTATATCACTTTTTGAAAATTAAAGCTTAAAGACTGTAGAAACATTCAAAATTCATCCTTGTTTCTGAAATGAGGCTAATTATATGCCAGAAATCCTCTGACTATCTACAGCTGTTTGGATGGCGACATTAGCGCAGTAACCAAATAGTTATCTAGGAAGCTGTTCACTGCTGAGTTTGAAAATTCTGAATTAAAATCTTGCTCCAGGAATTAAGCTCCTATCCTATGGACTATCCAGTACTGAGGTCATACCACTTTGCTGTAGATGAGACATTGAATTTCAGTTGACCAAATGCATCATTGGGTTTGAAGGTGGGTCCTGACACAACATGGGCAGATAGTGGGACCCTGGATGGGATTATAATAACAATAGATAATTAGAGGTGACTACGAGGAATGTTGCAAACATATGAACAAAAATCAAGAGTAGGCCACTCAGAGTCCTACTCTTCCATTCAATAAAATCATGGTTGATCTGATTTTAACCTTAATTCTGCATTCCTGTATTTCCCTGATAATATTTCATTTTCCTGATAATCAAGAATCTGTTATGTCTGCCTTAAATTAATTTATTAATTTGTTTGTTCATGACTTGCCTCTCAGAGCTGTTAGTGCAAGTGGAGGGTGACAGCAGAACCATCAATCAAAAGAAAATAGAGGTTGCTTCCATGCTGAGGCATCTTGAAGGCATGGACACAATTTGTTTATACTGCGCTAACACCAGGGCCAGGCAGGTCCACACAGTTAGAGGGACGATTCTTCCAGCTATATGATGAAAGGGCATTTACCTAAAATATCAACTCTTACTCCACAGGTGCTCCCTGATTTTATTTCTGATCTCAAGAATTCACTGTCTTTTGTGTTTAGAGATTCTTCTATTGTCCTCCCCATCATTTTTTTAATTCACTTGTGGAACATGGAAAGTGTTGGCTGGCCAGCAAATTTTTTGCCCATCCCCAGCTGCCGTTGAGAAGGTGGTAGCAAGTGGCCACAGCAGGCTACATGGTGTGGCTTGACCCACAAGAACCTTAGGGATCCAGCAACACTGAAGCAATGGCGATATTTTTCCAAGTCATGATGGTGAGTAGCTTGGAAGGGAACCTGCAGGTGGTGATGTTTGCATGTATCTGCTACCCTTGTTCTTCTAGATGTAAGTGGTCATGGGTTTGGAAGATACTGTCTAAGGATCTGTGCTGAATTTCTGCAGTGCATCTTGTAGACAGTACACACTGCTGCTACTAAGCATTGGTGGTGGAGGGACTGGATGCTTGTGGATGTAGTGCTAATCAAGTGGATTACTTTGCCTTGGATTGTGTCAAGATTCTTGAGTGTTGTTGGCGCTTCTAACGTGCACATTGTAGATGGTTGATAGATTTTGGGGAGTCAGGAGGTGAGTCACTAGTCGCAGTATTCTTAGCCTCCGATCTGCTCTTGTAGCCATATTGATTGTGTGATGAGTCCAATTGAGTTCTGGTTGATGGTAACCCCAAGGATGTTGATGGTGGGGGATTCAGTGATGGTTACAATGGTTAGATTGTTTCATATTGGAGATGGTCATAGCCTGGCAATTGTTTGGTGCAGATGTTTCTTGCCAGTTGTTAGCCCAAGGTTGGTTATTGCCTAGATCTTGTTGCATTTGAACATGGACTGTTTCATTATCTGCCTAGTTACAAATGGTGGAGAACATTGTGCAATCATTAGCGGACATCCCCACTTCTGACCTTTTGATGAAGGGAAGGTAATTGGTGAGGCAGCTAAAAATGGTTGGGCCTAGGACATTAGGTAAAAACAATGACTGCAGATGCTGGAAACCAGAGTCTAGATTAGAGTGGTGCTGGAAAAGCACAGCAGTTCAGGCAGCATCTGAGGAGCAGTAAAATCGACATAGGACGCTATCCTGACGAATTCCTGTAGAAATGTCCTGGGGCTGAGATGACTGATCTCCAACAATGCAACCATCTTCCTATGTGCCTGGTATGACACTAACCAGTTGAGAGTTTGCCCCCTTGTAACCATTGATTCCAGTTTTGCCAGGGCTGTCTCAATAAACATCATCAAATTAGATTCATATTTACACTGTTCAAAATGGCTGGCCATTTTAGCGGACATAACAATAGTAGCAGTAAGTAATTTCCCTGAGTAGCTGTAGAATATTCCAGCTAGATATGGTTAGGTATTGTATGAATGCATGTTCTTCTTGAAATGTACTTTAAGGACAAAGCAATCAGGCAGGAACCATTCTGCTTCTACAAATTTATTGGTTTCTGCATTTAACATTAGTACAAGAATTAAGCACCATAATGAGTCATTTATTAGTTGCACAAACATTAACCAACTGACCTCAGACTTTGGCTCATTAACTGCAAGCTTTGTTTTCTCTTTGTGAAAAACTGGTTTAATTTTGCACTAATTTGTGTACATTTTAAAATGACAAAATATGAAAACTAATGTGGTAGAGGAAAGAGTAGACAAAGAGGATTTTCATTTATCTATGAGAAGTAAACCATTAGTTCAGATATGGTAGAGGTGATAATGATGTTGCATATGAATTGGGTGGCTAGTGCCTGCAAGAATTTCTGTACAACTCATTTAAATGATGGATTTGTAATCATTAAGGTGCCAATATGAAATACATTTCTAGTCAGAAGTTTGACAATTAGAAGGTGGGAAATTGGGCAATGTGGCTACTTCTTGAAGGTCTGTGGCAGTATCTTGAAGGAGGAATTCATTTTTGTAGGAACTATAGTGATAAGCAAGAGTGTGCAACAGCAGCTTGAGTTTTAGCAGAGCCTCAAATTTCTCTGGTGACTACCACGAAGGAGAATGAGTATTGTGCACAGTTTGGTCCCTTTATTTGTGGAAAGATATAGTGGCATTGGAGGCAGCTCAGAGGAGGTTCACTGGATTGATTCCAGAGATGAGGGATTTGTCATTTGAAGAGAGAGTTAACAGTTTAAGCCTATATGCTCTGGAATTTAGAAAAATTGAGGTATTCAAGATAATAAAAGATGTGGCTAAAATAGACATGGAGAAGATGTTTCATCTTGTAGGGCATTCTCGGATGTGAGGTCATAGTCTTAGGGTAAGAGGTAGCAAATTTTAAAAAGAGTTGAGGAGAAACTATTTCTCCCAAAGGGTTGTGAATCTGTGGAATTCGCTACCCAAGGTGCAGTGGATGCTGGGACAGTGAGTAAATTTAAGGAGGAGTTAGGCAGATTTTTAATGGTAATGGGTTGAAGGGATATGGGGAGAAGGCAGGAAAATGGGGGTTAGGAGTATATCAGCCATGATCAAATGGTGGAGCAGACTCTATGGGCGGACTGGTCTAATTCTGCTCCTATATCTTACGAACTTATGATAAGAATATCTGTTTTGCAGATGGTTGATGGGCGCCTAGGTTATTTGGTGAATGGAGGTGAAGATTGATAGCACAAGATCTGAATGCTCACCTGTATTGTCCAAGGCGTGACTGTGGTGCATAAAAATCATTAAAGGTCTACCCAAATATATCAAATTATGACTCCTCCTCCCATCTCTCTTTGGTTCTGCATGATATCGAAGGAGAGTATGTTTATCTGGATGGTTCCTTTTGCCACTTACCATAGCTAATTTCAAGAGAGTATACACCTCTAATTCCTTTCTGCTTGTACTCACACTGTCCAAACATGCTACTGCTCTCACACAACAATCCCCGTATTGGTTGCATCTCAAGTGAACATTAAGATAAACTTTATTCTGTTGAAAGTATTCTTTCAAGGCATAAATTAACCATGTGTTTCCACCTTCTTGTAGATATGTTAATCTACCAGAACAGGGAGGCTCTGTTCAGTATGAAATTCTGCCCTCAGACATTTGGAGGAATGAAAGACACTATCAGGAGAGAGTGGGTACAAATGGGAGTGATGTTGAGCATGGAGGTTGTATAAAGAAAGGTTTTCATTTTTGCTGTCTTGCTTTTCCCTTTCTGGTTAGCAGTCTTAAAGGCAGACACTCACCTGGACAATCTGGTAATGCATTGCATTGTCATTAATCTGCTCATGTGTACTGTTGCAATCCAGCACTCCCCCCCCCCCCCCCACACACTTTTTAGTCTAGCTAATTAGATGACATGGGGACTCCAATCAAACAGACTGAGGAAATTGCATGATTTTTCATTCCTGTGCTTCCAGGCAACAAAGTGGAAAACTGCATCACATATGACATGAGCAGTTAGCTCAGAAAATCCATACATACAAGAAGATTCAACATGTGATTGGAGGTGGCAGCTACAGCTCAGGAAGGAGCTAGCTGCATGGTCAGATTATGTGTAAACTCCAGTAACGAGGACCCATGGTCTAGATTGTGGGGACTCAGCTTCAAAGAGATGGATTTCTTCTAAGCATTAATGATTTCTGAATGCATTGGATTTTATGCTTCCAGTGAGCTTCCAGAACATGTTTGATAGAATGATAGTGTTTAATATTAGTTTGTTTGAGTTTCACATATGGGACAATTGATACTCTGGAGTCAGACATGGAATGTGTACTTACTGAAACCCTCCCTCTAGCCCAGGAGTCTGTGCTATTACTAATACTATTGTTCATGGGTGTTCATTCTGGGTCCCTGCAGACCCTTAACTTTGACTGGAAGAATAAGAGACTGATGAAGATTAGATGCAATTGATTATTGGTGTTCTAACCTTCACCCTGCCAATAGGTAAATCAGGTTGCCTCAGCAGTATGAGGAATTGTGTGATGGGAAAGTAACCCAATCCATCTTTCATGGTTGCAATTTATCTGATCTTTTTAACAAAAGTCCACAATAAATTGGATCACATTCCTCCAAAAAACATTGAATTGTTGTATAGCTGGGTTCTCTCGCAACTCATCTCATCCTTGATCTCATTGCTTACAAGAAACTCTTAATTATAACCTCTTAACTCAACCATAATTTCCTTCTGTCTCTCATTCACCATCTGGGGAGTATTTCATAGAAGTGAGCAGGCAAAACAGACCTCAAGAATAACATCCAGTGGAAAAGCATGCATAGACTTGCGTATTGTGTTGTTGCTAATCATGAATCACTTTGCACATGACTAATAGTGATTCATGAACACAGGTTGAGTTGTGTGAAGGAATTCACAAAGCAACATGAGTGCAAGCAAACTTCTAACCTTGTGTGATTCCTGAATTCTGTGCAAGATTTGGGCGGCACGGTGGCACAGTGGTTAGCACTGCTGCCTCACAGCGCCAGAGACCTGGGTTCAATTCCCGCCTCAGGCGACTAACTGTGTGGAGTTTGCATGTCCTCCCCGTGTCTGCGTGGGTTTCCTCCGGGTGCTCTGGTTTCCTTCCACAGTCCAAAGATGTGTAGGTGAATTGGCCATGCTAAATTGCCCGTAGTGTTAGGTAAGGGGTAAATGTAGGGGTATGGGTGGGTTGCGCTTTGGCGGGGCGGTGTGGACTTGTTGGGCCGAAGGGCCTGTTTCCACACTGTAAGTAATCTAATCTAATCTAATCTAATTTCAAAGGTGTCTCTTGCTGCTGACGCATGCTCATGACAAAAACGATGCTGCTGTTGGCTCAAGCTTCAAGTCTGATTGATGTTCTAATCCCTTGTGGCAGCTGGCTCATGGAGGGTTAGTATTGCAGTAACTTTGGCTGGAAGAATAAGAAAAGCTGCAGTAGCCCTGCTAGTTGGTTGTTTGTCTTGTTGCAGGACATAACACAACTCTGTGACAACCTGGAGAATTGTAGGCTTCTTAAAAATTGTTCCGTTGAAAGCTGTAGGTATCTTGTACTACAATTTCTAATGGGAGGGCAAGAATTTGTTCAAGTATGCTTCCTTGTATTTAATCTCCCAATAGCTTCCTTTTTCTCTTACTGGAGAGGGATTTCCAGAAGAACCCTCATGCTGAAAGAATTGAAATTTTCTGATTCCATTAACAATCCAAAATATTGTATCACAACTACAAACATTTTCATACTATTTTGGGTAGAAAAAAACACCATGGGATGATGCAAGAAAACGTCTCCAAATGGCTGTCGACCACTTTAGCTATGAGTCACCAAAGACCCTTTACTGAAAACAGACTGCGCTCCCATTGGTAGATCGGAGTGGAAGTCGTGATTGTAATAGGGTCTTAGCTGCCTCATTTAACCTTGGTTTTCATACATATCTGCCCATTTCTGGAGGGAGTCCAAACCAGCTGAAAGTCAGGACTGATGTCAACACAATTAGTACAACAATCTGCAGTTTGATTTTGATCCTGTTACTGCTCACTTTTACAAGTATCAACCTGTTAGTCATTGCATGGGAAAACCAAATGAAATACAGTTCAGTGAAAACCCTCCTAAAATAATTCACAAATAAGACCTCAAGAAGCGAGTTTTAAAAATAATCAGTTGATAAATAAGGAAATAATTGAAATCATCTGTAAAATGTTTCCTGGTAAGCAGTGTCCTATGGAACGATGGCTTGTGTGGTGTAGTGGTAGTGTTCCTAACTCTGAACCAGGACACTTGGTTTCATGCATCCATTTGTTCCAGAGGTGTGTAATAACATTGCTGAAAAGGTTAATTAGAAATTATAGGTTTTGGGGTAGGTATCCGGGATGAAATTCTGTTTTTTGGAATGGGTTAGAATGTCATGCATGACCATTAGTTTTTATAATACTCATCACTGCAAGAAATAGTAACATCAAACAATGGAAGCAACAGCTGCCAGACTCTAAGGACAGAAGAAACGCAGATTAATGTTTCATGTGTGGGTGTTTACAATTTACGGAGTTGTCATTTTTGAGTCTCTTATATGGTGCTGTTTGCTTTGAAATGACCGAGGAAAGGAGAGCCTGATATGAATTTGATTCTTAATGCATTTTTCTGCTTTGGCAAGCTTCTGTATTGAAGATTACCACAGGGTCCTTGTCAACAAGAAAGAGAAACTTTCAGGAGTTAGAATTTGTTTAATGTTTAGCTCTGATATTTGTGGTACATCTTCATATTGAGTTGTACACCAGCTTTATGCCAAAGTTAAAATTTGAGAGTCCATCCTTGATTCATAATACATACATTATAGATAGGCATAGATGTGGTGAAATATAAATGCTAAATTGAGTCTTTAGAAAATAAAACACAGTTGCTCACTGAAATGGGCTTATGCCTGGATGAAAGGAATCAATTGTCTTCCTGTGAAGGATCCCAGTTAAATGGTTTGTGTCAGTTCAGTGAACAATTAATGCCAGGAGTCTTGTTTTGCTTGAACTTCTTCATAGTTATTTAGCATTATGAACAAACATGGAACGAGGCAAAACATGGAGTGAAACATAGTGATTTATTCAGCAGAATAGTCAGTGGATTTATGAATACTGCTTCCTATTTAAAAGAAGAATATTAGATAAGAGAAATTCTTCCTCGTTCAGTTTTCTAATATATTCACCAAACAATGGGTGTGGGAATGATAGATGCTGATAAAAAGAACAGTGTTTTTGCATTATCACTTTTCACTGGTTATTTTATGAGAACTGAAGTCCAATTTCACTACTTATCGATATATATTGTCACCTTAAAGAAGTGAATTCCTTCCATTATAGTACAATTGTTGAGACATTTCAATCCATCATAACAAATTACCAGCATTGTCGAGAAACAGCAGTATCACAGCCATCACATTAATCAATGTGCAATTTTAAGGTATTAATGTAGAGCCTTACTGCCACCAGAAGAAAAAGTATTTCTGCTAACAAATTACTGCCTTTTTGCTGGTGGTGGAATGGGAATGATTCCTGGGTATTTCTGTTGGAACAATTCCCAGCCTCTCCAATATGGGACAAGGACAGATTGTTGATTTCCTGAGGTGGGTGGATGACTGAATATGGGTCTTTCCATGTGGAAGAAGATCTTTTGCTGCATGTTGTTTGCCTATGATTTCTCTGGGCACTCCCAATAGTAACTATGACTGGAATTGGACTTGCAGCTTTCGCCACCTGCAACCAGCTGATAAAGGCACAGGGTATCTCGTCTCAGTGGTGACCTTGGACTCTGGTCCAGATGCGTACTCCTCAACATGTCTGCACCATGTTGCCACCGACTGGCATATAGAGGCTGAGAGCTGGAAATTTATGTCTCATTTTTCCATCTTTACCACTGAGTAAACTAATAGCAGATCCCTGTGTCCTATGGGAAGAACAGCCAAAGTTAACCATTTCCTCTCAGAGTCAGTGGTAACCCAACAGTTTATTTTGTTTTGATATTTTTGAAGTTCTAGAGGATGCATTGAGTAGGAAAGCCATCTGCTCTATCTCCTACTCTATACAGTAGCCTTCCATGCTGGAGGGATTCTTGTTGGACCTCCAGTATTGAGATTTCACCCACCGTTCTTAATTGAAGGCAAACATACTAATTGGCCAGTCAAGGAATTGTCAATGATTGGGATCCCAATGTGAATCTAACCTTGAAGTTGCAAACCAAAAGATAAGCCCTACCACAATGTTGATGATCAGTTAGACCAATTGGCTGGCGGGCTTGTAGTGTAGAATGAGGCCAACTGTATGGGTTCAATTCCTGAAATGGCTCAAGATCCAATGAAAGATTCTCCTTCTCAACCTCTTCACTTGCCTGAAGCATGGTGACTCTCAGGTTAAACTCCCCCCCCACCAGTCATCTCTCTCTAACGGCAAGACTCTAGTGACTTTACTATAATGGTGTAGAATGCCAAGTCTTAAACAAGACTTTTTAAAAATATAAATCAATTTCACTGTTATGATTTGATATGATATCTTTGAGTGTTTAAGCCCATTTGTCTTTAACAGGCAGTGTTGAGTTTTGTTAAAAGATGAGCAGCAATCTAGGTTTGTTCAGCCACCTATGAAGAAGCAGCGCTCTGAAAGCTAGTACTGTACTTCCAAATAAACCCGTTGGACTATAGGTAGCTTGTGAGTTTTCAACAGCGAATAAATTAATATTTATCAACATGCTTTCAGGACATTTTTTGCCATCTAATTAAGTATGAATAGTGCATGTCAAATGATAAGAATGTTAGGAAATGTAATGTTAAAAATCACACAACACCAGGTTATAGTCCAACGGGTTTATTTGGAAGCACAGTACTAGCTTTCAGAGCGCTGCTCCTTCATAAGGTGGCTGGAGCAGGATCATAAGCCACAGAATTTAGAACAAAAGATGACAGTGTCATGCAACTGAAATGATATGTTGAACAAACCTATATTGCTGCTCATCTTTTAGTGGCCGAGCAGAGGCTGATAGCTAAGTTCGGTACTCATGAGGATGGCCTCAACGAGGACCTTGGGTTCATGTCACACTACAGGTGATCCCACTACAAACACACACACACACTCACCCACACACTCACACATTCACACAGGCCCTCTCTCATACACATGCTCTTTCTCAGATACACACATACACCCCCCACACTCATACCCATACGCACACCCTCTTGCAGGCTTACACTCCATCATGCACACACTCCACCAAGCATGCACACATGCAAACACACACTCTTACATGCACTCGCACATTCACTCACACTCTCTCCAACACAAACAGTCTCTCTCTCTCTCTCTCTCTCTCTCTCTCTCTCTCTCTCTCTCTCTCTATCCCTCACACGCATGGACCCACACATGTAAGTCTTGTGCAGTGAATTTCAATTTGCAGAATTGTAATTACAGATAAATTCTAATTTTGTTCAAAAGCACATAATCTGCAGGCAGTCAATGCAGGCAGTCAAACCATGTGACATTTTATAAATTCCTACTTTGGAAATAGAACCAGTCTGACTCAAGGTTGGGATACAGTCTGACTCCAACTTCACACCTTTAATGTATTATCTGAGATGAGATGTCTCTTTTGTTAAATAAAATATTAAGTTATCTCAAAAATGTGACTTGAAAGAAGTTCTGGGATTTACATATTAATGAACTGAAACCTGCAACCCATTCTAAAACATGAAAGAGTTAACAGCAATCTATGTTTGTTCAATATATTGTATTAGTTGCATGACACTATGATATTTTGCTACAAATTCTGTGTCTTATGATCCTGCTCCACAGCTACCTGATGAAGGAGCAGTGCTTTGAAAGCATGTATTTCCAAATAAACCAGTTGGACTATAACCTTAGAAGCTTAGAATCCTTACAGTGTGAAAACAGGCCCTTCAGCCCAACAAGTCCACACCGACCCTCCGAAGAGTATCCCACCCAATCCATTCCCCATTACTCTACATTTACTCCTGACTAATGCATCTAACCTACACAACTCTGAATACTGTGGGCAATTTAGCATAACTTTAATATCTGCTTTCTATAAACATCCTCCCACTAATCACAGAGAGAGATAACTTGGTGTTGTGTGATATTTAACTTAGCCCACCCCAGTCCAATACTGGCACCTCCACATCAGGAAAAAAATAATACAATTGCTCTGCCATTGATGGTTGAGCCTTTTGCTGCTAGGATCTTAACTTCATCATTCACTCCTTAAAATTCTAAACTTTATTATCCTCCTTTAGGACCTAAACTCTGCCTCATTGATTGATCTTTTTGTCAGAGAGTTGTAGAATGTATCGATATTTAACCCTCTGTGCTTGTGATGGTTCTTTGTGGAAGCAATTGAGTCACTTCATTTTTCCACTTTTATATCTATTTCTGTGAATGTTTTCACTCCAAGTACTTATCCAGTTCTCTGCTGAATGCTGAATCTGCACCCATTAGGCTTTTCAAGGTACATTCCAAATTACATCAACTTGCTTTCTTGATCTAAAAAAGTTTCCTTGTGTTGTCTTTGCTTCTTAAACATGGTCTGGCGGAGGAGGTCTTGGTTGTGAGAGCCTAATTTTAATGAATAACCAGTTAGATCAGTACAGCTCATTATTCTCCCACCTCTCTCACTATTCACAACCTCTATGAATACCCCTATCATTCTCAACAATCATTCCCCTCTTATCTTTCAGTATAGAACAAACACATACTGTAATATCTCTGTTTCTAATTCCACACACACTTCTTCATTTGCTGTATTCTGTTCTCACATCCTAGCAGTTCGTGGACCAGCAACTCTTCATTTCATGTTCCCTACATCTAGTTTTCCATTCTTCACTTGTCCATCCTGATGCCAGCATTGAGTGTTTCCACTTTATGCATGGGCCCTGCACATCATCCCTGCCTTTTCTGGCATCTTAGCTCAGTTCCAAATACAGTAAAAAAACACTGGGAATTAGCAAAGAAAGCAAAGCCAGGATTATTGAGGTAAGTGATGTTAGTGGTTTAACAAATATCAAGCAAACTTCCTGACTTCAAGCTGCAATCTGAGGACTGTCACCTGATGATGTTCTGCACTCATTATTCCTTCTCAGGATCCTGACCCCTCCTCAGAGATCAATCCCTTTGAGTTTGTATCATTATGTGTTTCATGCATCTCATACACCAGCACATAGGGTGACAATCCATGTGAACAAGACATTAAAACAGAAGGGTTTGCATTTGATGAAATAGTCAACATTTGTGAGAATTGGCATGGAACACTGAACAGACTGCTCTTTGAAAGGTGTCGTCTGCTCTCTTTGCAAGCCATTCAACCAATTAACACAACAAAGTAAGCTGGATGAGGCTGCCCTGATGGAAACTGCTGTGTAACTGACTTTCTCAGACAATGATGTAATAGCCAGAAGCATCTGTAGAGTCCTATATGAGCAGCCACAACCATCCAGAAGCTTTGCTGAAGCTACTTGGGAAATGCCATCTGGGAGTAGCAGACTTAATCAATCATTTTACAAGAAAGGCATTATAACTTGCTATTGGGTGAGGACTTAACACATGGCAAAGTTTGTGTTGATTTAAATTGATCACATTTGACATATTGGTCTGGAAGTAATTCACACATGTTTAGCTGTAGGCATATTATCCGAATACTTACACAATACTTAGACGTTCTCTTTAGAACATCAATTCAAACACAGTACATTAATACTTTAAAGTATAAAATACAATAGTTCCACAGCTGTCCATTGAGAGCCAGCTTAATACACCAAATGTAGCTGCCTCGTATTGGAAGAACTGCAGTATTACGAAAGCAGACAAATTGAGAGGTGAGGCTGATACTCTGATGTAACTCATATCCCTACTGACCTACAAGGAAAGAAAGCTACTTCCAGTTTCTATGAAAAAAACAGTTTCACCACCTGTCCTCACATTGTATAACTGGTTGCAAAGAAATTGTTCTTGTGGTTCAGTTTTTGTATTTCTGGTATTATTTGTGTTGCCTGGTGTTTTTGCAGGTCAAACAGATATAGTGCTTGCAGTAGCTGGCTCCTGACTATATGCACTATAAGATTGATTGTTATTGATTTTATTTCTCTCTCAAGCACTCACAGACTCTATCTTATTTTCAGACAGTTACCAAAGTGCTTATGAACTGCATGCTCCGCAAATCCAGGGAAATATTCTATCTGGGTGATATACTGTTTTGAAACTTTGCAAGTCAGTCTATATAATTTATGTAAATATGTAATATTATATTTATAGATGATTAAACTGCCCAGGGGTTTTCCATGACTAACATTTCTGGGTAATAATTATCTTTATTTTCAGCGTTGGCAATGTCTCTACTGATATCTTCACCATAACAGTCAAGAGCTTTAATAATGAAGCAATAATGAGCTATCAGTCTGAAAGTTACATTGAACTGCACTGATAACAGATTTGCTTATTGCATATAATTAATTACTCTCGAGCATACCTTCTGTGGAATTGCTCATCAATAGTCCAGAAGTTGAGGTGCCCATTGAAAACATCCTGTGGTCTCAGGCAAAGTAAGCATAACTGTAATGTTGGCACGCTGATAAGCAATGTATTTCATGGCTGCTATAATCACTTGGCATGTTTTCCATAATTAATAATTTAGCAATGTCTGATATCAGAAATGCATTGGAATTAAAATTGCATGTTTGGGAATTGAAGTTTAACAGCCAGCATAGTTTAAATAAAATAAATTATTTACATGTTTGACTGTACCAGTCCCATTACCCTGTGCTGCAAAGAATGCCTCAGTGATTTGCCATTCCTTCCCAAACAAAGTAGGATGCTGGGAGGGTACTGCAACTGTAATCATTATAGAAGCATAAAATCCTTACAGTGCAGAAAGAGGCCATTCAGCCCATCAGGTCTGCACCAACCTGACCCACACTCCAACCTATCCCCATAGCCCTGGATTTATCATGGCTAATCCAGCTATGCTGCACAATTCTGAACACTATGGGGCAATTTCCGTATGGTCAATCTAGCTAACCTGCACATCTTTAGACCATGGGAGGAAACCAGAACACCTGGCCGAAACACACGCAGTCACAGGAAGAGTGTGCAAATTGCACACAGCCAAGGCTGGAATCAAACCCAGGTCGCTGGCACTGTGAGGCAGCAGTACTAACCATTGAGCTATTGTGCACAGTGTCTGATCTTCTTATTATATTAAATCTGGATCTTGACCCTTCTGTCTGTGGGAATAGTTACTCCGTATCTCCGCTGTCCAATCCCTGATGATTTTAAATAACACTATCAAACTTCAATTAGAGCTTGTCTTAGAGTCAAGGAATCATAGAGTCAGACAGCATGGAAATGGACCCTTCGGTCCAACTCGTCCTCACCAACCAGACATCCCAATCTGGCCTAGTTCCTTTGGCCAGCATTTAGCCCATATCTGTCTAAATTTTTCCTATTCATATTCAGATGCTTTTTAGATGCCATAATTATTACTCACATCCATCACATTCTCTAGCAGCCTGTTCCATACATGCACCACTCTCTGCATGAAAACATTACCTCTCAGGTCCTTTTTAAGTCTTTCCCCTGTCACCTTAAACCTATGCCTTCTAAGTTTGGACTTGCCCACCCTAAGAAAAAGAACTTGACTATTCACCCGATCCTTGCCCTTCATGGTTTTATAAACCTCTTTAAGATCACCACTCAGCCTCCGATGCTTCAAGAAAAAAGCCCCAGGCTATTCAGCATCTTCCCATAGCTCAAACCCTCCAGTCCTGGCTTTTATGCACCCACTCAAGATTAACAACATCATTTCATTATAACGGTGAATTGAACACTGTATTCTAAAAATAGCCTCACCAATGTCCTGTGCAGCCACATCTTGATGTCTCAATTCTTACACTCAGTGTTAGACTAATGAAGGCAAGCTCGTTGAAAACCTTCTTCACCAGCCTGTCTACCTGCGATTCCACTTTCAAGGAATTATGCTCCTGTACTCCTAGGTCTTTTTGTACGGCAACACTCCTACCATTTACTGTATAAGTCCTGCCCTAGCTTGCCACACCTAAATGCAACACCCTACATTTATCAAAATTAAATTCCATCTGCTACTCCTTGCCCCATTAGTTTATCTGATCAAGGTCCCATTGTACTCTGAGATTATCTTCTTCACTATCCACTATGTCACCTATTTTGGTGTCATCTGCAAACTTACTAACCATGCCTCCTACATTCACATCCAAATCATTTATATAAATGATGAAAAGATGAAAAGTATTGGATACACAGAAATGCCAGACTTGTTTGGCAATTAGCATTAATGAATGATCTTACTTTTCACCTTCTTCCTGTTCACTAAAAATGACACTTTCATCCACACAGTACACAGTGCAGGCACATGCTATCTGACCAGCTAAGTACATCTTGAGCTCTGGAGATTGGGCATTATCCAGTACTGACCCTGGTAATACTACACTAACCTTTTCCTTCTGGTTTTGTTCTGTTTTGTTTCCAAGGAAATTGGACCCAGCGCTTCTATTCCATGCAACCGATGTTTCTCATCCCTGGAAATACTCTTGTGAACATTTTCTGAACACTCTTTCTCTAAAGCTTTTACATCCTTCCAAAAATGTGGTGCCTAAAAGTGCATGTGTTACCCTAGTTGAGGTTAAACAGTTATATACAATTTAAGCATAGCTTCCTTGCTTTTGTCCTTCCCACTTCTTAAAAGTCTGTGACATTGAATGCTCTATTAGCTGCTCTCTCAACCAGTTCTGCTACCTTCAATGATTTATGTACCCTACTGCTTCTGCATCACCTTAGAATTGAATTACTTTTATTCTCTGATATTTTTCTTCCAAAATGAATCACTCTGCATTAATTATTTTCTGCCACTTGTGTGTCTGTTCCACAAACGTCTCCTGTCATTAAAAATGCTACATAGTCATTTATTTTGACTCCACATAAATCATCATCTCACCTTTACCAACTACGCAATAAGGTCCTGAACTATTTTCCTCTTTGCCTTTGCAATTTGCACTTCACTAACTCGACATCAATGTGGAGCGATAACCTGATGAGCCAACAAGCAGCTTTTGTTCCTGGTCTTTTATTTGAAATGACCAACACGATTTTAAAAATCCTTGGAACTTGATGTATCAAATAAAAGAAAACAGAAGGAACATAAGTCCTCTGTTAATACCAATGTGCACGTTACAGTTTGAAGAAGCACATCTTTTGGTTATTTGCAGTCAAAAATTAAGGCTAACCATGATGAAAAAAAGAAAACTCTCAGGAACTTGTACCCAACTACAAGGCATTGAAGGAAAAACAAGCAAAGAAATATAAACTGAATTCAATGTCAAACAAAGAACACTGATTGATTGGATAAAGAAAGCAGAGAAAAATTACAGAAGAATATGAGATCAGTCAGAGTGGAATACTAACACCAAAAAGATATGACTCTCAAAGAAAATCTGGGTTGGAGAAGGTGCTCGTTGTCTGATATAAAGATACAGTTAAGCTGAAATAAGCATAGCATTAACTAAACAAGATTTTGTTGAAAAAATTGAAAGCTTTACAAAGAAAATGGATGCTGACAACTTTATTCCTAGCAACAACTGATTTTCTGGGTTTAAAGTGCAGCATAACTTCATCTATAAGCATTGAGCAACTATTTTCAACAGGCTGCCATTACAAATGAGAATGCATTCAAGTTACTGGACTAGTTTTCCAGTCTTGTAGAGAAGGAATAATTGTCAATAATGAAGCAATTATCATTGAAAAATGTTTTCAAAATTAACTGGCAATCACATATAAAATCTATAAAATTCTAACAGGACTACACAGGGTAAATACAGTAATGATGTTCCCAATGACCGGGAATCAAGGGACACAATCCAAGAGGTTGTCCATTTAGGACTGAATTGAGGAGGAATTACTTCACTCAGTGAGTGGTAAACCTGTGGCATTCTTTGCCACAGAAAGTGGTTGAGGCCAAAACATTTAATGTTTTCAAGTAGGTGATAGGTATAGTTCTTAGGGTGAAAGGGATCAAAGGGTATGGGATGAAAATGGATAAAGGATACAGAGTTAGTTCATCAATTATGATCTGCACTAAAGGCGTAGTAGCTGAAGGGCAGAATGGCCTACTCCTGCTCCTATTTCCTATGTTTCTATGTTATAGATTATCATAAGCGCTTTAGTCTGCATTCTAGATTAGATTCCCTACAGTGTGGAAACAGGCCCTTCGGCCCAACAAATCTACACTGACCCTTCAAAGAGCAACCCACCCAGACCCATTTCCCTCTGACTAATGTACCTAACACTGTGGGCAATTTAGCATGGCCAATTCGCCTGACCTGCACATCTTTGGACTATGGAAGGAAACCGGAGCACCCGGAGGAAACCCACGCAGACACAGGGAGAATGTGCAAACTCTACACAGACAGTCGCCTGAGGGTGGAATCGAACCTGGGGCCTGGTGCTGGACCAGGAGGCTGCCGGGAAGGTATGTTTCCCATTTAATTGATTGGGTTCACTCCTATCCACAGTTTCGGGTTTCTGTAGTAGGTCCTGTACTGTGTCCCCTGCGGATACTGGGGGACTACTATACTTCCAAGCCTTGTGTCATTCTTCAAAATTTTGCCATGTACACCAATTTGTAGGTCAGTCCTGCTGATCAAGAGAAGCAGGGATCACAGCATTGACTCCTATAGTGCTCCAGTACAAAGCTTCCTTAAGTTCAGAAACACCTATTAACTACCTATGCTGTTTCCTGTATCCAATTATATCCATTTTGCTACTGCCCTTTCATCCCATGAATATTGTGACAACACTGTCAGCATTCACTGTTAACACTGAGCAAAATTGAAAGTAACATTAAATATCCTCGCAAATATTCCCAGAACCCTGCAACAGATGAAATTATCCCCTGGTGATACACATTCAGTTGAGGATGGCAGAGAGAAGTTGGCTCAGTCGCCACAACAGATTAGGAAGAACCCCATATCAAGGAACAGTAAGCCCCAAACATTACATTACTGTGGTGTTTCCATTCTTTCCTTCTCCTTTAACCAAAAAAAAAGAGAGATTGAGACAGGCTGTTAGGAGGTTTGTGTAGCCTAGAGGGTATTTGGTCTGTTTGTAAAGATTGCATTATAATTTAATGTTACTAGTTGGTATAAGTATGGGCTTAGGTGAATACTGGGCTTCTGTGTATAAGACGAGTGAGGTAGGATTCCTTTATCTTGCTTAGTGTAAAGGGGAGGAGTTGGTAGTTAGGGCAGTGGTGCCATATAAATTCGTAAGAGATAGGAACAAAATTAGACGACTCAGCCCATCGAGTCTGCTCCCCATTCGATCATGGCTGATATGATCCTCACCCCCATTTTCCTGCATTCTCTCCATATCCCTTCAACTCATTACCAGTTAAAAATCTGTTTACCTCCTCCTTAGATTTACTCACGGTTCCAGCATCACCCCACCTTGGGGTAACAAATTCCAAGATGCACAACCCTTTGGGAGAAGCCATTTCTTCTCAATTCCGTTTTAAATTTGTTACCCTTTTTTGTAAGACTATAATCTCTCACCCTAGGATGCCCCACAAGAGGAAGCATCTGTTCCATGTCGATGTTATCTGTACCTTTTATCATCTTGATGTAATTTTGATCATCCTTCATTCTTCTAAATTCCAGACAGTATAGGCCTAAACTGTTCAATCTGTCTTTATACAACAAACTCCTCATCTCTGGGACCAATCCAGTGAACTGCTTCCAATGTCACTACATCTTTCCTTAAGTAAGTGCACAATATTCCAGGTGCAGTCTTACCAATGCCTTGTATAGTTGCAACAATACTTCATTACCTTTATATTTTATTCCATTAGCTACAAAAGCCAACATTCTATTCGCTTTCTTTATTATCTGCTGTACCTGCATTCTAATTTTCTGTGCCTCATGAATGAGGACACCCAGATCCATCTGTACCGTGGCATCCCAAAGTCTCACCCCATTTAGATAATAGGTCGCCTTCCCATTTTTCTGACCAAAATCCATGACCTCACACTTATCCACGTTGATCTCTGTCTGTCGCATTGTGGCACACTATCCTAACCTATCTTTATCCATTTGTAAGGTTCTTATTTCCTCATTGCAATTTACCATCCAGTCTATTTTTGTGACATCTGCAAATTTGGCTATTGAGCCTTCTATCCTGTATCCAAGTAAATAATGTAGATTGTAGTTAGCTGGGGCAAAGGATCAAACCCTGTAACACTCCACTATTTACTTATTGCCATCCTGAAAAAAGCCCATTTATCCTGAATCTTGTCTTTAGTCCATTAGCCAGTCACCTATCCAAGCTAATAAATGACCCAATCCCATATAATCCAACCATGTGAACTAACCTTTCATGCGGCACCTTATCAAATGCCTTCTGGAAGTCCAGATATATTGCATCTACAGGATCTCCATTTTCCACTTTGCTCATTACATTTTCAAAGAACTCTAGTAAATTAGTGAAACATGATTTGCCCTTCATAAAACCACACTGATTCTGATGGATAGTATTTTGACTTTCCAAATGTCCTGATATTGGTTCCTTGATAATTGATTCTAACACTTTCTCAACAACATAATATTAAACTAACTGGTCTGTAATTTCCCACATATTGCCTCCCTCCCTTTTTGAATAGGCATTTTTAACATTTTTCCAATCCACTGGAGCTTCTTCAGTGTCCAGGGAATTTTGGAATATTATAACCAACAGATCCACTATCTCCATCACCACTTCCTTAAACACTGTGGATGCAGGCCATCAGGCCTGGGGGACTTGACTGCCCTCAATCCAAATAGCTTGCTGAGTACCTTTTCTTGATCAATGTTGATTGTTCTAAGTTCTATCCTTTCTACTGCCTCTGACTTGCCTGTTCCAACAGGAGTGGTATTATTGTCCTCCACTGTGAAAACTGAGGCAATGTATTGATTTAGCATCTCTGCCATTTCAGTGTTCCCACTATTAACTCTCCGGTTTCATCTTCCAAGGGACCAACATTAACCTTAGCGATTTTCTTCCCTTTTATGTACCTGTGGAGGCTTTTGCTATCCTTTTTGACACCTTGTGCTAGTTTTCTTTTATAATTTACCGTAGTTCTATTTATTCATTTTTTCGTATTCCTTTGTTTATGTTTGAAAGTTTCCCAATCTTCCAGCCTTTGCAGTATGGTATACTTCAGTTTTTGACTTTATATTGTTCTTGATCTCCTCGTTTAGCCATGGATGTTTTACCTCCATTATCATCTTTCTTCCTCAGTGGGATACATTTTAGTTGTGAGGAATTGAGTAGCTCCTTGAACAACAACCGCTGTCTTACCTTTTCGCCTTCCTACCAAATCTACTCGTACCAAATCTGTCTTCATGCCTATGTAATTTCCTTTGTTTAATTCCGGAATACTAGTGTTGGATTCCACTTTCTCACCCCAAAACTGAATATTGAATTCTATCATACTATGGTCACTGCTCCAGCTGGTTGCTGGAGACACTCCGGCTCAAAATTGATGATCAGGAATCTGAGCTTCAAACACTGAGGCACATCCAGGAGGGGGAGGCATACCTGGACACTTTGTTTCAGGACGCAGTCTCACCTCATAGATTAAGTGCTTCAAATTCAGTCAGTGATTAGGGACAGTAGGGTGTGATTGCAAGTGAGGCAGGTAGAGGATCCTGAGTTCAGGAATGGAGGAGCCTCAGCTCTTGACCTTGTCCAACAGGTATGTAGCACTTGCTCCCTGTGTGGATGAGGAAGAGGACTGCAGGGAGGATGAACTAGCTGACTGCGGCACCATGGTGCAGGAGACCATTCAAGAAAGTGGAGCAAAAAGGCGAGTGGAGCAAAATGACAAGTGGTACTTGTAGAGGACTCTATAATTATGGGGATAGATAGTATCCTTTGTAAGCCAGATCAGGAGTCCCACAGGGTATGTTTCCTGCCCGGTGCCAGGGTGCAGGACACCCCTGACCTGCTTGAAAGCATATTGGAGTGGGAGGGCAATGATTCAGTTGTCGTGGTCCATGTTGGGACAAACAGCATAGGCAAGGCTAAGAAGGAGGACCTGTTTAGGGATTATCAAACACAAGGAATAAAATTAAGGAAAAGGGCCTTAAGGTTTATAATCTCCAGATTAATACCTGAGCCATGTACAAATTGGTTTAGGGATAAGAAAATGATGGAAGTAAACACGTGGCCAAGGGAGTGGTGTGGGAAAGAGGGGTTCCATTTCATAAGACATTGTCATTAGTTTTGGATGGGGTGATCTATTATGGACTAGGCCAGACCACTCAAGACATTCATAACCAGGCAGCCCAGGCCGTAAATTTGCTATTTGTTTTGGTGAGTGTACTGTGAGAATTACCAGGAGTAAGTTAGCTAGTTTGACTACCAGGTTTTAAAACAGACAAAATGTTTTTCACAAAATTACAGAATGAAACACAAAGAACAGAATATAGAATACCCACAGAACTCAGATTATCCCAAACTATACTTAATTATGCTGTTCTGAACATACACAACAGTCTCATAAATAAACCCCTTAAACACAGAGCAAAACATGAAACAAAGGCTCACAGGTTGAGGTTAGAAGGGCAGAAGGAGTGAGTCTAGCAGCTTGTTTCCACACAGCCCACTGCTGCACTGACTCAACCAAGACTTCAGCTTCCAGGACTGACCACTCCCCTTTCATTGTGTAGTCACTTATAAAACATAAGCTTTGGTCTAAAGTCTCATCTGTTTACGTATAAACAAAAAGGCCCTTTTATCTCTATACCAAACCAGCCTGAGCCTGAGTGGTTTATAGCCCCTCTGAAAAAAAACCAAGGACACAGTATCCTTGAGAAAAGGAAAAGCTTTTAGAAAAAGGACAGCTTTGTGACAGATCTCCACCTGAACTGATCTGGAACCAGTGTTCTAGCGAAAAAGATAAATAGGATGGTCACTAGGACTTTAAACTAGTGAGTCGGTGGAAAGGCAACAGGAAAATGACAGGAAGTATGGTGGTAAATGAAAAGGAAAGCAGCATGTGTGCAGGAGGGTTTAACTATGATGTCATCAATTAAGCTGTCCTCACCACACAATACCAAATCCAGAATAGCCTGCTCCCAAATAGGCTCCACAACATACTACTCCAAGAAACAATCTCTAATGCATTCAATGAACTTTGCCTCTGGGCTACAGTTGCCAATTTGATTCTTTCAATCTGTGTGCATGTTAAAATTACCCATGACTATTGTTGTACCTTTCTTACAAGCCTCTAGTATATCCTGCTACCCCACTGCAGAATGACTGTTTGGGGACCTATAGATTACTCCTACCAAGTACTGTTTCCCTTTGCTATTTCTTATTTCTATCCAGACTGATTCCACATCTTGATCTCCCGTGGTTATGTCATTTCTCAATATAACACTGATCCCTTCATTTGCCGGCAGAGCTACACCACCATCTTTTCTTTTCAGTCTGTCTTTCCAAAATGCTGAGTATTCTTGAACATTCAATTTCCAGACCTGGTCTCCTTGGAACCATGTCTCAGTATTTTTTATCAAATTGTACCCATTTATTTCTATTTGGGCCTTTAACTTTGGGCATTTAGACAAAAAGCATTTAAATTTACTCTACTGGTAAATTTTCCTACTCTGTGGGAGATTTGGGAGTGCCTGAGAGTCCCTGATTCCTGTGACTGCAGGAAGTGTGACCAACTACAGACTACATTGTTCATTTGGAGCAGCAGTTCAACACACTGAGGTGCTTTCAGGGGCCACAGAGTATGTGATATGCACTAGTTACAGGGAGCTGGTCACATCACAGGTTCGGTCAGGTAGATGGGTGACTGCCAGGAGGGATAGGCAGGCAGTCTTCTATGGCTATTCCCCTTTCTAACATGTAGGTTGTTTTGGATACTATTTGGGGGGATAGCCTCTCAGTGGCAATTAACAGCAACAGCCAGGCCTGTGGCACCACAACTGATTCTGCTGTAGAGCAGGGACAGGCAAGATCCAAGTGAGCAATAGGTAGGAGACTCACTAGTTAGGAGCATTGACAGGCATTTCTGTGGCCACGTTCCAGAGTTCAGGATGGTGTGTTCCCTTCCTGGTGCCAGGATAAAGGATGTCTCTGAGTGGTTGCACAAAATTCTTATGGGGGAGGGTGAGCAGCCAGACGTTGTTGTGCACATATTGGTACTAACAACATAAGTAGAAAGAGGGATGAGGTCCTGCAGAGTGAGTACAGGGAGTTAGGAAACAGACTGAGAGGCAGGACCTTGAGGGTAGTAATCTCTGGATTACCACCAGTGTCATGTGCTGGTGTGGCAAGGAATACAAAGATGGGCAAATAAATGTGTGGCTAAAGAGCTGGTGCAGGAGGCAGTTTCATTTTTTTTTAGATTAGATTACCTACAGTGTGAAAACAGGTCATTTGGCCCAACAAGTTCACATCGACCCTCCGAAGAGAAACCCACCCCCCCCTATATTTACCCCTGACTAATCCACCTAACACTACGGGCAATTTAGCATGGCCAATTCACCTAACTTGCACATCTTTGGACTGTGGGAAGAAAGTGGAGCACCCGGAGGAAACCCACGCAGACACGGGGAGAATGTGCAAACTCCACACAGACCATTTCCCAAGGTGAGAATTGAACCCGAGTCTCTGGCGCTGTGAGGTAGCAGTGCTAACCACTGAACCACCATGCCGCCCTCTTGGATCATTGGGACCTCTTCTAGGGCAGGGGTAACCTGCACAATGGGGAGGGTTGCACCTAAACTGGAGGAGAGAGGTTCGCTAGTGCTAATCAGAAGGGTTTAAACTAGAGTGACTAGGGGCTGGGAACCAGTGCAGCAGGTCAGCAAGTGGAGAACTTGAGGGGAAGGTACATGTTAGGACTAGTAAATTAGAAAGAAAGGATAGGCAAAGATAGGTAAATGAACACAATGGGACTGATGGGTTTGAAGTGTGTTTACTTCAATGCAAGAGCAGATGAGCTTAGAGCTTGGATCAGGACATGGGACTATGATGTTGTGGCCGTTACAGAGACTTGGTTGAGAGAGGGACACAACTGGCTGTTCAATGTTCCAGAGTTTCATTATTTTCAACGAGAAAGGGAAGAAGGTAAAATAGGTGGAGGATTTGCATTACTAACAAGGGAGAATTTGCACCTTCACTCAGAGAGGACATACTGGAGGGCTCATTCACTGAGGCAATATAGGTAGAGCTCAAAAATAAGATGGGCACAATCACTCTGATAGAATATGCTGTAGGCCCCCCAATGGCCACCAAGACATTGAGGAACAAATATGTAGTCAGATTATGGAAAAATGCAATAAAAACAGAGTTGCCATCATGGGTGATTTTAACTTCCCCAATTTTGACAGGGACCCCTTAGAGCAAGACGCTTAGGCGAGGCAGGATTTGTTCAGTGCATCAAAGAAGGTTTCTTGAAACAGTATGTGGCTAGTCCAACTAGAGGCGGAGCCCCAGTGGACCTTGTATTGGCTAATGAGCCTGGCTAAGTGACTGACCTTACAGTGGGAGAGCATTTTGGAAACAGTGATCACAACACCTTAAATTTTAAGACATTTATGAATAAGGATAAGTCAGGACCTTGGGGGAAGGTGCGAAATTGGAGGAGGGCAAATTACATCTGTATTAGGCAGGAGCTAGGGAGTGTTAATCGGGATGAGATGTGATCAGGCAAGTCCACATTTGACATGTAGGGATTGTTTAAAGATCTGCTGATGAGAGCTCAGGACTGACATGTTCCAGTAAGGAGGAAGGACAAGGATGGCAGGTTAAGGGATCCTTGGACAATGAGGGAGTTTATGAATTTAGTCAAAGGAAAAAAGAAGCATATGTAAGGTTTAGGGAGCTAAACTCAGACAGGGCCCATCAAGCAGGAAGGAACTCAAGTAGGGAATTCGGAGAGGAAGAAGGGTCCGTGAAATGATTTTGTCAAATAGGGCGAAAGAGAATCCAAAGGCATTCTATACATACATTAAAAACAAAAGGATAACTAAGGAGAAGGTAGATAAAGGAGGGAACTTGTGCTTGGAGGCAGAGGAGGTAGGTAAGATTCTAATAAGTATTTTCAGGAGAAAGTTATGGAGGATAGTGAGATTTGTGTGGAGCATGCAAATGTGCTATAGCATTTTGAGATCAAGAAAGAAGTGGTATTGAGTCTCTTGAAGAGTATTAAAGTGGATAAGTCCCCAGGGCCTGACGGTATTTACCCCTCATAAGAATGGGATATGATGCTCAACTCATTGGCCATCAGTTCCGACATGACCCCTCAGAAGACAGACAAGGGAACATGACCGATTGAGCTCACTTTGCCATCCAGTACTTCCCCAGAGCAGAGAAACTATGCCATGTTCTTTACAGCCATCATCATGTCATTGATGATGACGAGGTCATGCCTACTCCTCCAATTCTTATCTTCAAACAATCACCAAACCTTAAATAGACCATCGTTCACAGCAAACTACCCAGCCTTGAGGACATCAACCACAACACCATACAACCCTGTCACAGCAACCTCTGCAAGACATGTCAGATCATCAACATGGATACTACCATCACAGAGGGGAACATCACCCACCACGTACACGGCAGGTACTCATCTGACTCAGCCAATGTTGTCTATCTCATACACTGCAGGCAAGCATGCCCAAAGGCATGGTATATTGGCAAGATATGCAGATGCTATGACAACGGATGAGTGAACACTATGCAACAACCACCAGATAGGAATGATCCCTCCCATTTGGAGAACACTTCAGTGGTCAAGGATCTTCAGGTAAGCATCCTCCAAGATGGCCTTTGACACACACAACAATGCAGAATCATCGAGCAGAAACTGATAGCCAACTTCCGTACATTTGAAGATGGCCTCAACTGTGATCTTGTGTTCATGTCACACTACATGTGAGCGCCATGGCTTAGTTGGTTAAAGCACCTCCCTAGTAAACAGGAGATCCTGAGTTTGAATCTCAGCAGTGCCTTCGTCTTTGAATTTAACAGACACACTACTTGTGAACCCCACCTCACTGTTTTGTATCTATAAGATCTTCCTTACTGTCCTGTTTTGACACCATTACCTTGATAAATTGCTATGATCTCTTTAGCTTAATTAGTTTGTACAGTTTTGGATTACTTGTTATTTTGGTTAGACCCTCGGCATGTGACTCTTATTCCTATCATGTTGTTCCAGCCATTTGGTTTGTCTCCAGCACAATGTTATTTTTTATTTTTTGTAATTATCTCTCTGCCTTAATTAATCAAATTATAGGTCATCCCTTCACTTGCTATTCAACTGTTGACACTTTACTCACACCGTATGAAACTTTTGATCACCGACAGAGACTTGTTATTCAGCCTGTTGTCACTCCACTCACACCATCTGTACTATATTTTGATATCTCTGCCTATAAATTCTGCACCTGTGTGCTTCCCTTAGCTTCACCTGACAAAGGAGCAGTGCTCAGAAAGTTTATGATTTCAAATAAACTTGTTGGACTATAACCTGATGTCAGGTGACTTCTGACCTTGCCCATCTTGTCCAACACCGGCACCTCCACTTCAATCTAAAGAAGGGACAATTAAAAAAAGTTTAAGAATGATTAATTGAGTGAGACATTAGTGAACTGTAGATGCAAAGGATTCTTACTCGAGCATACATACATACCTTAAGATAGAACAGGTGGAAATTGATAAAGGAAAATATACCCAAAAGTACACAAAGACACCTGTTGGCTATCGGAAAAGTAGAACTCCTATCAGGTAGTTTGAACAGGATGGACTCATTGAAAGGTCTATGTTTCACTGAACCACTGAAAAATTCTTTAAAATTATTGCTTGGATCATTGGGGAGTGAGTCAACTGTAACACTATTATACATTCATCATTCGTTGCGCCATTAATCTTCCTGTAAATCAGGTACAATGCCATTTTCTAATCACTGCAGCTAGATGACACATCTGCTTGGTCCATAACAACCAGCAGTAACTGTTGTATTGTCTCATGGTCAGAATGCCAATATACCTTTAAGATACACAGCATGCTGGCATATATTTAAAGACACACTCATTATATCATCACTGTATTATAGTATGTGATATTGGATATAAATGTCTCAACTGAAATCACATGAAACATAACCAGTTTACAGAAGTTTAACACTTCATGGCTTAACTTTAGCTCAGGCACTGATGTGTCTGTGAATGCAATAATTGGAGGACTAGGAGATGGTTCTTCACCTGTGACCTTTACTGTATACTAATGCTCAAACCCATGAGGTGGTTACATATGGATAACTTAGCTTAGTTAAAAACCATAACCTTAGTTATGGTTGACTCTTAACTGCTCTCTGAAATGGCAAGTCACTCAATGGCAATAAATACTGGCCCTGCCAGAAATGTTCATATCCCATGAATAAGTTAAAAAAAAAGTACAAGGATCCAGTAAGAACTGAGACATCTTTGTTCGTATTCTTAAAAAAATGACAGTTTTACATTCATGTGACTGTCAGATAGCAGGAGGCATGTAGGTACAATGATGGTCAAAGATCAGTATATGAACAGTTTGACTATTTCTGTGTCGCTTGCTTATGCAGCAGAGTGAGGAAAACCATGAAAAATACATATGTTCCACAAACATATTGCTCTTTGTCTGCAGATTTAACATCAAAGATCAAAGCTGAGCTGTGGTCACATGATAGCTGGTACTTGTGTGTGTTGTTATGGTGATAGAGAGCATGAGATTTGTTCAGCTGATGCTGGGGGAGAGTGTGTAAAGAGGCTGAAAGGTAATTGGTTTCTAAAGTGGCTTTATATGTCTCAGGTGATGCCTTGCAAGACTGTCATTGTAAGAAAATTGTAGCAGTTCAAGAGTAAATTACTTTCCTTGAGTCTATGCATGCAGTACAAATTATCTTTAAAATGCAAAACATTTGCATTTAGATATCTCTGTGATAATTTCTCTCAAATGTAGACAAAGCCACACCTAAGATTATCACTAAAGATGTGCATTAGAAACACTTGTTCTGTCCTGTGAACAATAAGCTGTTCTGCTTCACCCTCGTTCTGTATTTCACCATGGTAACAGATAACCGATGTTGTAAATATGTTAAGTCAGGATAAAATGTATGAGTCTTACCAGTAATAGATATACCCCCTTACCTACCAGTGTGAGGAATTGCCACAAAGATGAAAGTAGGATGAAACATATTCTGGTATATACAGGAGCAAGTTAACATACTAATCAACACAATCTTACAATAATGCAATTTTCTTCCTTTTCTAAATACAATGAATTACAAATATGTTACATAATTTCTTTCCCATTTCTCTTTCTTTCTTATTTGTGTTCTGAAATAATGGCACATTTTGCTGGCTTAAAATTCAAAACATTATTCTGCAAAAGAAATGTGAAGATATATCCTAAACCGCAACATATTAAGCTGAATGCAGAATAAATAACCTAATAAAGCTTTGACAGAAGTATATAGTTATGATAATAATGTAAGAATATGTGGTAGTTTAGGTTTTGTAGCTGGTCTTTTATTTTTGACCTATATTGTCAACTCTAAATGCAACTTTTGGATTACAGGAAATTGTGTATTTTATGCAGAGAAGATACTCCAAAGTAGGTAAAAACAATGACTGCAGATGCTGAAAACCAAATACTGGATTAATGGTGCTGGAAGAGCACAGCAGTTCAGGCAGCATCCAACGAGCAGCGAAATCGACGTTTCAGGCAAAAGTCCTTCATCAGGAATAAAGGCAGTGAGCCTGAAGCGTGGAGAGATAAACTAGAGGAGGGTGGGGGTGGGGAGAGAGTAGCACAGAGTACAATGGGTGAGTGGGGGAGGAGATGAAGGTGATAGGTCAAGGAGGAGAGGGTGGAGTGGATAGATGGAAAAGGGGATAGGCAGGTCGGACAAGTCCGGACAAGTCAAGGAGACAGTGCTGAGCTGGAAGTTTGAAACTAGGATGAGGTGGGGGGAGGGGAAATGAGGAAGCTGTTGAA